>NW_026967486.1:0-297500 GCF_028390025.1 Pseudophryne corroboree | reverse complement strand
CAGCACAGTACAGCACAGTACGGCATGGTACAGCACAGTACAGTACAGCACAGTACGGCATGGTACAGCACAGTACGGCATGGCACAGCACAGTACAGTCCAGCACAGTACGGCATGGTACAGCACAGTACGGCATGGTACAGCACAGTACAGTCCAGCACGGCATGGTACAGCACAGTACAGTCCAGCACAGTACGGCATGGTACAGTCCAGCACAGTACGGCATGGTACAGCACAGTACAGTCCAGCACAGTACGGCATGGTACAGCACAGTACAGCATGGTACAGCACAGTACAGTCCAGCACAGTACGGCATGGTACAGCACAGTACAGTCCAGCACAGTACGGCATGGTACAGCACAGTACGGCATGGTACAGCACAGAACGACATGGCACAGCACAGTACAGTCCAGCACAGTACGGCATGGTACAGCACAGTACAGCATGGTACAGCACAGTACAGTCCAGCACAGTACGGCATGGTACAGCACAGTACAGTCCAGCACAGTACGGCATGGTACAGCACAGTACAGTACGGCATGGTACAGCACAGTACGGCATGGTACAGCACAGAACGACATGGCACAGCACAGTACAGTCCAGCACAGTACGGCATGGTACAGCACAGTACGGCATGGCACAGCACAGTACAGTCCAGCACAGTACGGCATGGTACAGCACAGTACGGCATGGCACAAAACAGTACGGCATGGCACAGTCCAGCATGGTACAGTCCAGCATGGTACAGCACAGTACAGCATGGTGCAGCACAGTCCAGTCCAGTACAGTACAGCATGGTACAGCACAGTACAGCATGGTGCAGCACAGTCCAGTACAGTACAGCATGGTACAGCACAGTACGGCATGGTACAGCACAGTACGGCATGGTACAGCAAAGTACGGCATGGCACAGTCCAGCATGGTAAAGTCCAGCATGGTACAGCACAGTACAGCATGGTGCAGCACAGTCCAGTACAGTACAGCATGGTACAGTCCAGCATGGTACAGCACAGTACAGCATGGTGCAGCACAGTCCAGTACAGTACAGCATGGTACGTGCTTTCCCTGACAGATAAGAGCTGATAGGGTATGCTGGGACTTGTAGTAACACAACACGTGGAGGTAGGAATGGCCATTGAAGTATTTACCATTGATTGTCTCATCAGTATTTTACATCAAACGCATGAAAGAAATGAGACCAATTCAAATGGTCAATGTAATAACCAGCGCTTGTGGCTGACAATCATCAAATATGAGGACACACGGAAGCAAATCCCGTCCCTAACCCCATAATTACACCAGAGCGTGACATAGAAACATCATTTACTTCATTTCATATTCTTTTCTACATTTCTCAAACCTAGGGGGCCGTGACCCTAACCTCCCCTTTTATTACATACTCCCTAACCCTTACTACCTCCCCTTTCATTACATACTCCCTAACCCTTACTACCCCCCTTCATTACATACCCCCTAACCCTTACTACCTCCCCTTTCATTACATACTCCCTAACCCTTACTACCTCCCCTTTCATTACATACCCCCAAACTCTTACTACCCCCCTTCATTACATACCCCCTAACCATTACTACCCCCCTTTTCATTACATACTCCCTAACCCTTACTACCTCCCCTTTCATTACATACCCCCTAACCCTTACTACCCCCCTTCATTACATACCCCCTAACCATTACTACCCCCCTTTTCATTACATACCCCCTAACCCTTACTACCTCCCCTTTCATTACATACCCCCTAACCCTTACTACCTCCCCTTTCATTACATACCCCCTAACCATTACTACCCCCTTCATTACATACCCCCTAACCCTTACTACCTCCCCTTTCATTACATACCCCCTAACCCTTACTACCCCCCTTCATTACATACCCCCTAACCATTACTACCCCCCTTTTCATTACATACTCCCTAACCCTTACTACCTCCTCATTACATACCCCCTAACCCTTACTACCCCCCTTCATTACATACCCCCTAACCCTTACTACCTCCCCTTTCATTACATACCCCCTAACCCTTACTACCTCCCCTTTCATTACATACTCCCTAACCCTTACTACCTCCCCTTTCATTACATACTCCCTAACCCTTACTACCTCCCCTTTCATTACATACCCCCTAACCCTTACTACCCCCCTTCATTACATACCCCCTAACCCTTACTACCTCCCCTTTCATTACATACCCCCTAACCCTTACTACCTCTCCTTTCATTACATACTCCCTAACCCTTACTACCTCCCCTTTCATTACATACTCCCTAACCCTTACTACCCCCCTTCATTACATACCCCCTAACCCTTACTACCTCCCCTTTCATTACATACTCCCTAACCCTTACTACCTCCCCTTTCATTACATACCCCCAAACTCTTACTACCCCCCTTCATTACATACCCCCTAACCATTACTACCCCCCTTTTCATTACATACTCCCTAACCCTTACTACCTCCCCTTTCATTACATACCCCCTAACCCTTACTACCCCCCTTCATTACATACCCCCTAACCATTACTACCCCCCTTTTCATTACATACCCCCTAACCCTTACTACCTCCCCTTTCATTACATACCCCCTAACCCTTACTACCCCCCTTCATTACATACCCCCTAACCATTACTACCCCCCTTTTCATTACATACTCCCTAACCCTTACTACCTCCCCTTTCATTACATACCCCCTAACCCTTACTACCCCCCTTCATTACATACCCCCTAACCCTTACTACCTCCCCTTTCATTACATACCCCCTAACCCTTACTACCTCCCCTTTCATTACATACTCCCTAACCCTTACTACCTCCCCTTTCATTACATACTCCCTAACCCTTACTACCTCCCCTTTCATTACATACCCCCTAACCCTTACTACCCCCCTTCATTACATACCCCCTAACCCTTACTACCTCCCCTTTCATTACATACCCCCTAACCCTTACTACCTCTCCTTTCATTACATACTCCCTAACCCTTACTACCTCCCCTTTCATTACATACTCCCTAACCCTTACTACCTCCCCTTTCATTACATACTCCCTAACCCTTACTACCTCCCCTTTCATTACATACTCCCTAACCCTTACTACCTCCCCTTTCATTACATATTCCCTAACCCTTACTACCTCCCCTTTCATTACATACTCCCTAACCCTTACTACCTCCCCTTTCATTACATACTCCCTAACCCTTACTACCTCCCCTTTCATTACATACTCCCTAACCCTTACTACCTCCCCTTTCATTACATACTCCCTAACCCTTACTACCCCCCTTCATTACATACCCCCTAACCATTACTACCCCCCTTTTCATTACATACTCCCTAACCCTTACTACCTCCCCTTTCATTACATACCCCCTAACCCTTACTACCCCCCTTCATTACATACCCCCTAACCCTTACTACCTCCCCTTTCATTACATACCCCCTAACCATTACTACCCCCCTTCATTACATACCCCCTAACCATTACTACCCCCCTTTTCATTACATACTCCCTAACCCTTACTACCTCCCCTTTCATTACATACCCCCTAACCCTTACTACCCCCCTTCATTACATACCCCCTAACCCTTACTACCTCCCCTTTCATTACATACTCCCTAACCCTTACTACCCCCCTTCATTACATACCCCCTAACCCTTACTACCCCCCTTCATTACATACCCCCTAACCCTTACTACCCCCCTTCATTACATACCCCCTAACCATTACTACCTCCCCTTTCATTACATACTCCCTAACCCTTACTACCTCCCCTTTCATTACATACCCCCTAACCCTTACTACCCCCCTTCATTACATACCCCCTAACCCTTACTACCTCCCCTTTCATTACATACCCCCTAACCTTTACTACCTCCCCTTCATTACATACCCCCTAACCCTTACTACCCCCTTCATTACATACCCCCTAACCCTTACTACCTCCCCTTTCATTACATACCCCCTAACCCTTACTACCCCCCTTCATTACATACCCCCTAACCCTTACTACCTCCCCTTTCATTACATACCCCCAAACTATTATTACCCCCTCTTCATTACATACCCCCTAACCCTTACTACCTCCCCTTTCATTACATACCCCCTAACCCTTACTACCCCCCCTTCATTACATACCCCCTAACCCTTACTACCCCCCCTTTCATTACATACCCCCTACCCCTTACTACCTCCCCTTTCATTACATACCCCCTAACCCCTTACTACCTCCCCTTTCATTACATACCCCCTAACCCTTGCTTCTCCCCTTTCATTACATACCCCGTAACCCTTACTACCTCCCCTTTCATTACATACCCCCTAACCCTTACTACCCCCCTTCATTACATACCCCCTAACCCTTACTACCTCCCCTTTCATTACATACCCCCTAACCATTACTACCCCCCTTCATTACATACCCCCTAACCATTACTACCCCCCTTTTCATTACATACTCCCTAACCCTTACTACCTCCCCTTTCATTACATACCCCCTAACCCTTACTACCCCCCTTCATTACATACCCCCTAACCCTTACTACCTCCCCTTTCATTACATACTCCCTAACCCTTACTACCCCCCTTCATTACATACCCCCTAACCCTTACTACCCCCCTTCATTACATACCCCCTAACCCTTACTACCTCCCCTTTCATTACATACCCCCTAACCATTACTACCCCCCTTCATTACATACCCCCTAACCATTACTACCTCCCCTTTCATTACATACTCCCTAACCCTTACTACCTCCCCTTTCATTACATACCCCCTAACCCTTACTACCCCCCTTCATTACATACCCCCTAACCCTTACTACCTCCCCTTTCATTACATACCCCCTAACCCTTACTACCTCCCCTTTCATTACATACCCCCTAACCCTTACTACCTCCCCTTCATTACATACCCCCTAACCCTTACTACCCCCTTCATTACATACCCCCTAACCCTTACTACCTCCCCTTTCATTACATACCCCCTAACCCTTACTACCCCCCTTCATTACATACCCCCTAACCCTTACTACCTCCCCTTTCATTACATACCCCCAAACTATTACTACCCCCTCTTCATTCCATACCCCCTAACCCTTACTACCTCCCCTTTCATTACATACCCCCTAACCCTTACTACCCCCCCTTCATTACATACCCCCTAACCCTTACTACCCCCCCTTTCATTACATACCCCCTACCCCTTACTACCTCCCCTTTCATTACATACCCCCTAACCCCTTACTACCCCCCCTTTCATTACATACCCCCTAACCCTTACTACCCCCTCTTCATTACATACCCCCTACCCCTTACTACCTCCCCTTTCATTACATACCCCCTAACCCTTACTACCTCCCCTTTCATTACATACCCCCTAACCCTTGCTTCCCCCCTTTCATTACATACCCCGTAACCCTTACTACCTCCCCTTTCATTACATACCCCCTAACCCTTACTACCCCCCCCTTCATTACATACCCCCTAACCCTTACTACCCCCCCTTTCATTACATACCCCCTACCCCTTACTACCTCCCCTTTCAATACATACCCACTAACCCCTTACTACCCCCCTTTCATTACATACCCCCTACCCCTTACTACCTCCCCTTTCAATACATACCCACTAACCCCTTACTACCCCCCTTTCATTACATACCCCCTACCCCTTACTACCTCCCCTTTCAATACATACCCACTAACCCCTTACTACCTCCCCTTTCAATACATACCCACTAACCCCTTACTACCCCCCTTTCATTACATACCCCCTAACCCTTACTACCCCCCTTCATTACATACCCCCTAACCCTTACTACCCCCCCTTTCATTACATACCCCCTACCCCTTACTACCTCCCCTTTCAATACATACCCACTAACCCCTTACTACCCCCCTTTCATTACATACCCCCTACCCCTTACTACCTCCCCTTTCAATACATACCCACTAACCCCTTACTACCCCCCTTTCATTACATACCCCCTACCCCTTACTACCTCCCCTTTCAATACATACCCACTAACCCCTTACTACCTCCCCTTTCAATACATACCCACTAACCCCTTACTACCTCCCCTTTCAATACATACCCACTAACCCCTTACTACCTCCCCTTTCAATACATACCCACTAACCCCTTACTACCTCCCCTTTCAATACATACCCACTAACCCCTTACTACCTCCCCTTTCAATACATACCCCCTAACCCCTTACTACCCCCCCCCCCCCCCTTCCATTACATGGCTCAATGTTTGCCTACAATACAGCTTGCTTCAGTCTTTATTATGGCTTAAATGAATCGCCACATTGAGAAGAAAAAAAAAATTGTAATTGGAATTTTGTGTTTAAAGCATTTTATCTCAATGAGAATGTGCGCCTAGAAAAGGAGATTTAGGGTAAGAACTTACCTTTGTTAAATCTCTTTCTGCGAGGTACACTGGATTCCACAGGGAATAACATCTGGGTGTAGAGTAGGATCTTGATCCAAGGCACCAACAGGCTAAAAGCTTTGACTGTTCCCAAGTTGCTCAGCGCCGCCTCCTCTATAACCCCGCCTCTGTGCACAGGAACTCAGTTTTTGTTAACCTGTCCAAAGCAGTAGCAGGTAAAAGAGACGACAACAGTTAGTAGCCACATACACCACATTCTCACGATAGGAAAAGGTATCAGTGGCTAATGCCATACCAATCAAAAGAAGCTAAGTGCGTCAGGGTGGGCGCCCTGTGGAGCCCAGTGTACCTCGCAGGAAGAGATTTAACAACAGTAAGTTCTTACCATAAATCTCCTTTTATGCAGCGGGGTACACTGTATTCCACAGGGAATAACATCGGGGATGTCCTAAAGCAGTTCCTTATGGGAGGGGA
This sequence comes from Pseudophryne corroboree, assembly GCF_028390025.1. NCBI lineage: Eukaryota > Metazoa > Chordata > Amphibia > Anura > Myobatrachidae > Pseudophryne > Pseudophryne corroboree. The sequence continues at coordinate 290,613 of NW_026967486.1, read as the reverse complement.
CGCACTGTAGCGGGCACAAGAACCCGGCGTCCAAAGGAAGCATCCTGGGAGGCGGGAGTATCGAAGGCATAGAACCTTATGAACGTGTTCACTGAGGACCACGTTACCACCTTGCACAATTGTTCAAGGGTTGCACCACGGCGAGCCGCCCAAGAAGGTCCAACAGACCGAGTAGAATGGGCTTTGATGGTAGCAGGAGCTGGAAGGCCAGCTATACATAAGCATGTGCAATCACCATTCTAATCCATCTGGCCAGGGTCTGCTTGTGAGCAGGCCAGCCACGTTTGTGAAATCCAAACAGTACAAAGAGAGAATCAGACTTCCTAACGGAGGCGGTCCTCTTCACATAGATACGGAGAGCCCGTACCACATCCAAAGACCGCTCTTTGGAGGATAAATCCGGAGAGACAAAGGCCAGAACCACAATCTCCTGGTTAAGGTGGAAAGAAGACACCACCTTGGGTAAATAACCTGGGCGTGTCCGAAGAGCCGCCTGGTCACAGTGAAAAATCAGATAGGGGGACCTACAATCCAAGGCACCCAAATCCGATACCCATCTAGCAGAGGCAATAGCCAGCAGAAACAAGACCTTGAGGGAAAGCCACTTAAGGTCCATAGATTCAAGAGGTTCAAACGGAGACTGTTGCAAAGCCTCCAGAACCACCAACAAATCCTAAAGAGCAACAGGTGGGACATAGGGAGGTTGAATACGTAAAACACCCTGAGTGAATGTATAAACATCAGGCAGAGTCACAATTTTTCTCTGGAACCAAACCGACAAGGCAGAAATGTGAACCTTGAGGAAGGCCAGACGAAGGCCCAAGTCCAGGCCCTGTTGTAGGAAGGCCAAAAGTTAGGCCGTACTAAACTTGTAAACGTCATGATTGTTAGATGCGCACCAAGCAAAGTAAGAATTCCAGTCCCTATGGTAAATCCGAGCAGAAGCCGGCTTACGGGCCTTAAACATAGTTTGAATGACCGCCTCAGAAAATCCTTTGGCCCTCAGTACAGAAGCTTCAAGAGCCACATCGTCAAAGCCAGTCAGGCCAAATCCTGGTAAACACAATGGCCCTGAACGAGGAGGTCTGGTCATTGTGGAAGCAGAAGAGGACGCTCTAGCAAGAGACCCTGTAGGTCTGAGAACCAATGCCGTCTGGGCCACACTGGAGCTATTAGAAGAAGGATTCCTCCTTCTTGCTTGAACTTCCTCACTACTCTGGGTAGGAGTGACACCGGAGGGAACACGTACGGCAGCCGAAAGTTCCATGGAATTGCCAGTGCGTCCGCAAACGCCGTCCGAGGATCCCTTGTTCTTGCTCCGAAGACCGGAACCTTGTGATTGTGTCGAGACGCCATCAGGTCTACATCTGGTAGGCCCCACTTGTCCACTAGGAGTTGAAATACTTCTGGATGAAGGCTCCACTCTCCAGCGTGTACGTCCTGATGACTGAGGAAGTCCGATTCCCAGTTGAGGACCCCCGGAATGAACACTGCCGATATGGCTGGCAGATGGCGTTCCGCCCGTTGAAGAATCTTTGACACTTCCATCATTGCCATGTGGCTTCGAGTGCCACCTTGATGATTTATGTATGCCACCGTGGTGGCATTGCCTGGCTGTACTTGAACAGGCCTGTTCAGTACCAGATGCTGGGCCAGTTTCAGAACATTGAAGACTGCCCGTAATTCCACAATGTTTATTGGGAGGAGAGACTCCTCCCTGGTCCGCTGACCCTGAAGAGAGTGTTGCTCCAACACCGCGCCTCAGCCTCAATAGCTTCTGCGGCCCAAGTAGCCGCAATGGTGGGCCTATGCGCAGCCCCTGCAAGGGTATAGATAGCTTTTAAGCAGCCCTCCACACGCTTATCTGTCGGCTCCTTGAGAGAAGTGACGGTAGTGAAAGGCAGAGCAAATGACATCACCAGCCGAGCGATTTGCGAGTCCACCGGCAGTGGCGTTTCCCAACTTTTTTGTCAATTCTGCTGCAAGGGGATAGTGGGCTAGCATCTTCTTGTGCAAGGTGAATTTCTTACCTGGGTTCTCCCAGGATTCCTGACGTATGTCAACCAAGTGGTCAGAATGAGGTAAAACCAATTTAGTAACGTCTGACGTTTGAACCTGTCCGGTTTCTTAGATGTAGTAGCAGGCTAAAGATCATCATCAATATGAAGAATGAGCCTGATAGCTTCTAATAGATCAGGAACATCCACCTGTGAAACAGATTCCCCATCAGAAACGTCATGATCAGAGTCTGTGGGGTCAGTATACACGCCATCTTCATCGGAAGAGGTATCCGGAACATGCGTGGTTTGAGAGGAAGTAACAGCCCGCTTAGAGGACTTCTTAGGTTTAGTCAGGAATACGTTTATCCAAAGAGTTATTCAAGTGCTGTAACTGAGTGGACATAGCATCTATCCATGGCAGATCAACTGCAGGGACCATATAAGGCTGATAAGGCACAGGAGGTCCCACAGGGGGCACAAGTCTAGTTACCAGCATAGTCAGTAACTACAGGGACCATATAAGGCTGATAAGGCACAGGAGGTCCCACAGGGGGCACAAGTCTAGTTACCAGCATAGTCAGTAACTGCAGGGACCATATAAGGCTGATAAGGCACAGGAGGTCCCACAGGGGGCACAAGTCTAGTTACCAGCATAGTCAGTAACTGCAGGGACCATATAAGGCTGATAAGGCACAGGAGGTCCCACAGGGGGCACAAGTCTAGTTACCAGCATAGTCAGTAACTGCAGGGACCATATAAGGCTGATAAGGCACAGGAGGTCCCACAGGGGGCACAAGTCTAGTTACCAGCATAGTCAGTAACTGCAGGGACCATATAAGGCTGATAAGGCACAGGAGGTCCCACAGGGGGCACAAGTCTAGTTACCAGCGTAGTCAGTAACTGCAGGGACCATATAAGGCTGATAAGGCACAGGAGGTCCCACAGGGGGCACAAGTCTAGTTACCAGCGTAGTCAGTAACTGCAGGGACCATATAAGGCTGATAAGGCACAGGAGGTCCCACAGGGGGCACAAGTTTAGTTACCAGCGTAGTCAGTAACTGCAGGGACCATATAAGGCTGATAAGGCACAGGAGGTCCCACAGGGGGCACAAGTTTAGTTACCAGCGTAGTCAGTAACTGCAGGGACCATATAAGGCTGATAAGGCACAGGAGGTCCCACAGGGGGCACAAGTCTAGTTACCAGCATAGTCAGTAAATTAGAAAAGGCAGACCCTGATGTGCCCCCGTTGTTACAAACTGACTGGGAGGTACAGAACCCCCAAAATCTGAACCCTCCGCATCCATGTTATCCTCAAATGCATCTGTGACATCATAACTGCGCACGGCGGAATCAGCCCCAGACCCATCGCCCCCTGTAGCTGACATGATATGAAAGTGTAAACCACGGGCGACACAGTACAATGTCAGGAGATAGAATACCTAACAAATGTGTGACAGCACAAACAGAGGATTTCTGAGGTAAAATGTGACTGAAAAACACAGAGAAAAATACAAAATACGTATATCCTGTGAAATACCTATATTATCTAATTATCTAATAACCCTGACGCACGGAGCCCCCTCAGGGTACAGAATATAGGGATAGCAGTAACACACACACACACACACACACACACACACACACACACACACACACACACACACACACACACACACACACTTGTGTCCTGTAAACGCACAGCGCTGATGAGACAGGCGGCTTTACAGAGGAGGCATCACCCAGCAGTCCCAGGATCAGTGCAGCTCTGTGTAATGGCGCCCAAACGCTGACAGGGACTGAGGGAGAGAGAGATATGCAGCTCCAGGGCGGGAACATTTAGGACGGGATGTATTAAGATACATTGCCGCTTATCGCAGCGATGTTGATCGCATATGTACTAACATATGAGATCAATATCGCAATGTGGTGATGGAGGCCCCCCGCGATACCTGTGAGGTGGTGTGTGGGGGGTCTCCATCACCTCCCAGGGGTCTCCACACTCTCCCCACGCCTGGAAGCATTAGCTGGCTGCCCCCGGCGCCTCCTCCTCCCCCCTGCACCAGGAAGGACCTCCGGCTGCGTTGCTAGGGAGAGGAGGAGACTACCTTCTGATACCAGGGCAGCCTGGAGGAAGGTATGCTGGGGGGAGGGGGGGAGGCGTCTGCGGCAGGGGCAGCGGCCAGGGATAAGAAGCCCATTGGCTTCTATAGGGTATCGCCATCCAGAGATGACGATACCCTGGACGGCGAAAACGCAGCGTAGGGTCTTAGTACATTTGAAAATGCGGTAAAACGTCCGTTTTCGGGGGGTTTACCACATTTTTCCTTTAGTACATCCCGCCCTTACTCTAAATGGCACCTGGAGCTGGGGGAGGGGCTACAGGTCAGAGCCTTATCCCCTTGCTGGACTTCACCACCGGGTGCTGCGGGGCCTTAATAAAATGGATTATAGTCTGATCCAACCTGTGCCCTTGCCCTGGTGGTCCAGTGGGGTCCCTGTACGGCCACAGTGTCCACGTCAGCGTGCGCGGCCCGCCTCCTAATGGCCGCGCCGGATCGCGATTTCCAGCGGGTCCCGCCTGGGGGACCCTCTTACCTCCTCCCTGAGTACGGTCACGCGATCCTGGAGAACTTCGGTTAGTGTGTGTGCCCTGGGTGAAGAACCGGAGCCTCCGCTGTAAGTACCCGGCAACCAGGGATGCGGGAGTGTACAGCGCCGCTGGGGGAGGTGATGGAGCTGCAGCAGGAGATGTCTGACTGACGTATAACACTTACAGTGCCTCTGCTGCAGCCCTCGAAGTCTTCTATCTTCTTTAAAATAGCTCTTCTTAGGGCTGCTGGAGCAGCCCTGCCTGTTGTCAGCCTGCATTGCAGGCACCAACTTACATACTGAGCTCCTGTGCACGGAGGCGGGGTTATAGAGGAGGCGGCGCTGAGCATCTTGGGAACAGTCAAAGCTTTAGCCTGTTGGTGCCTCGGATCAAGATCCTACTCTACTCCCCGATGTTATTCCCTGTAGAATACCAGTGTACCCGGCAGCAGAAATTCAAAGTGCAGCTGGAGGTCAGAAGATGAGTCCCATTAGTAGGGAAGAAGAGTGTCCTAGGACGTTTTCTGCAGGATGAAAGAGTGTGCGCCACCTGGCAGAGGTAGACCCTTAACTACACACCTTCCCGATAATCTCACTTCTCCCATCAGCTCTTCCATAACTTGCTCTGCATACCCATGCATTTTGGTGAAGATCACAATGTACTTGTAAAATTGAGGCTTGAGGCGGGGTGTATCTAGGGGTCTGAGCGCCCCTGGCAAAGTAAAGGACTGGCGCTCCCCCATATTTTAAATAGGGAAGGCATGTGTGCCAAAAAACGGGGTGTGGCAACTCAATAGTACCCCAATTCAAATTACACCACACAGTAGTGTTCCTTACTCACATTACACATGCACAGTAATGTCTGTTATTAATGGTATGCTACACAGTAGTACCTCTTATACCCATTATACAACACAGTAGTGCCCATATATTTGGGAAGTAACGCACGCTCCTGGGAAAGTGGGCGTGGACTCACTATTTTATATTATGATATGAAACCATTAATATATAATCACACCCTCCCTACACATGATCACACAATTAGCAGCCTTACACAAAATGCCCACAGTAGTACTCCTTACACATAATGTCCCCAGTATAGTGCCAGATGCACATAATGTCCCCAGTATAGTGCCAGATGCACACAATGTCCCCAGTATAGTGCCAGATGCACACAATGTCCCCAGTATAGTGCCAGATGCACATAATGGGGGTAATTCCAAGTTGATCGCAGCAGGAAATTTTTTAGCAGTTGGGCAAAACCATGTGCACTGCAGGGGGGGCAGATATAACATTTGCAGAGAGAGTTAGATTTGGGTGGGTTATTTTGTTTCTGTGCAGGGTAAATACTGACTGCTTTATTATTATCTAACTCTCTCTGCACATGTTATATCTGCCTCCCCTGCAGTGCACATGGTTTTGCCCAACTGCTAAAAATATTCCTGCTGCGATCAACTTGGAATTACCCCCAATGTTTCCAGCATAGTGTCAGATATACATAATGATCCCCGTATAGTGCCAGATACACAGAATGTCTCCAGTATAGTGCCAGATACACAGAATGTCTCCAGTATAGTGCCAGATACACATAATGTCTCCAGTATAGTGCCAGATACACATAATGTCTCCAGTATAGTGCCAGATACACATAATGTCTCCAGTATAGTGCCAGATACACATAATGTCTCCAGTGTAGTGCCAGATACACATAATGTCCCACAGTGTAGTGCCAATTACATATATAATGACCCCAGTAGTGTAGTGCCAGATACACATAATGCCTCCCAGTATAGTGCCAGATACACATATTCCTCCATAGTGCCACATACACATATGCCCCTATGTGCCAGATACACATATACCCCCATATTGATTTAACTTTTAGATACAGCAGCTATCCCCCCACCCCTGTGTAGTTCCTCACCAGCAGGAATGCCCAGTAATGATCAAAGCATGCAGCAGCGGCAGCCACTATTATTGGTGCCAGGGTCCAGCACTGCACTGCAATCAATAAACTTTACATAAACTATGCCTCTCAGCAGCCATTGCACCCAGCAACAAGGGCTGCTGGGAGGTGTAGTTTATGTAGAGTTTCTTGATTGCAGTGTTGTGCCGGACCCCAATAATAGTGGATCTACCTAATGGCCGTGGGTGCCACCGCTGGATGGCGCCCCTCCTCGGCTGGCGCTCCTGGCGAGTGCCATCCTGGCCAGTAGGTAGATACGCCCCTGGCTTGAGGCACCACCAATGTGTGCTTATTAAATGCAATAATTGACTATACTAACATGCACACATACTCACCGGTATAGATTGATGCTTCTCTTGCTGCCACTGGCATATTCGATGTATTAGCCACCAGAGTTGTCCTTTTCATGATTGACTCAGTTTTTCCATCAACCTCCATTGTAAGCTGGTGACATAATTCACATCATCAATGCAAATAAAACTATGACCAATACACATAATCAGCGCATATAAAATAGTAATCATTACATATAAAACTATCACAATACACATCATCAGCGCATATAAAATAGTAATCATTACATAAAAAACTATCACCAATACACATCATCAGCGCATATAAAATAGTAATCATTACATATAAAACTATCACCAATACACATCATCAGCGCATATAACATAGTAATCATTACATATAAAACTATCACCAATACACATCATCAGCGCATATAAAATAGTAATCATTACATATAAAACTATCACCAATACACATCATCAGCGCATATAAAATAGTAATCATTACATATAAAACTATCACCAATACACATCATCAGCGCATATAAAATAGTAATCATTACATATAAAACTATCACCAATACACATCATCAGCGCATATAAAATAGTAATCATTACATATAAAACTATCACCAATACACATCATCAGCGCATATAAAATAGTAATCATTACATATAAAACTATCACCAATACACATCATCAGCGCATATAAAACTATCACCAATACACATCATCAGCGCATATAAAATAGTAATCATTACATAAAAAACTATCACCAATACACATCATCAGCGCATATAAAATAGTAATCATTACATATAAAACTATCACCAATACACATCATCAGCGCATATAAAATAGTAATCATTACATATAAAACTATCACCAACACACATCATCAGCGCATATAAAATAGTAATCATTACATATAAAACTATCACCAATACACATCATCAGCGCATATAAAATAGTAATCATTACATATAAAACTATCACCAATACACATCATCAGCGCATATAACATAGTAATCATTACATATAAAACTATCACCAATACCCATCATCAGCGCATATAAAATAGTAATCATTACATATAAAACTATCACCAATACACATCATCAGCGCATATAAAATAGTAATCATTACATATAAAACTATCACCAATACACATCATCAGCGCATATAAAATAGTAATCATTACATATAAAACTATCACCAATACACATCATCAGCGCATATAAAATAGTAATCATTACATATAAAACTATCACCAATACACATCATCAGCGCATATAAAATAGTAATCATTACATATAAAACTATCACCAATACACATCATCAGCGCATATAAAATAGTAATCATTACATATAAAACTATCACCAATACACATCATCAGCGCATATAACATAGTAATCATTACATATAAAACTATCACCAATACACATCATCAGCGCATATAAAATAGTAATCATTACATATAAAACTATCACCAATACACATCATCAGCGCATATAAAATAGTAATCATTACATATAAAACTATCACCAATACACATCATCAGCGCATATAAAATAGTAATCATTAAATATAAAACTATCACCAATACACATCATCAGCGCATATAAAATAGTAATCATTACATACAAAACTATCACCAATACACATCATCAGCGCATATAAAATAGTAATCATTACATATAAAACTATCACCAATACACATCATCAGCGCATATAACATAGTAATCATTACATATAAAACTATCACCAATACACATCATCAGCGCATATAAAATAGTAATCATTACATATAAAACTATCACCAATACACATCATCAGCGCGTATAACATAGTAATCATTACATATAAAACTATCACCAATACACATCATCAGCGCGTATAAAATAGTAATCATTACATATAAAACTATCACCAATACACATCATTAGCGCATATAAAATAGTAATCATTACATATAAAACTATCACCAATACACATCATCAGCGCATATAACATAGTAATCATTACATATAAAACTATCACCAATACACATCATCAGCGCATATAACATAGTAATCATTACATATAAAACTATCACCAATACACATCATCAGCGCATATAAAATAGTAATCATTACATATAAAACTATCACCAATACACATCATCAGCGCATATAACATAGTAATCATTACATATAAAACTATCACCAATACACATCATCAGCGCATATAAAATAGTAATAATTACATATAAAACTATCACCAATACACATCATCAGCGCATATAAAATAGTAATCATTACATATAAAACTATCACCAATACACATCATCAGCGCATATAACATAGTAATCATTACATATAAAACTATCACCAATACACATCATCAGCGCATATAAAATAGTAATCATTACATATAAAACTATCACCAATACACATCATCAGCGCATATAAAATAGTAATCATTACATATAAAACTATCACCAATACACATCATCAGCGCAAATAAAATAGTAACCATTACATACAAAACTATCACCAATACACATCATCAGCGCATATAAAATAGTAATCATTACATATAAAACTATCACCAATACACATCATCAGCGCATATAAAATAGTAATCATTACATATAAAACTATCACCAATACACATCATCAGCGCATATAACATAGTAATCATTACATATAAAACTATCACCAATACACATCATCAGCGCATATAAAATAGTAATCATTACATATAAAACTATCACCAATACACATCATCAGCGCATATAAAATAGTAATCATTACATATAAAACTATCACCAATACACATCATCAGCGCATATAAAATAGTAATCATTACATATAAAACTATCACCAATACACATCATCAGCGCATATAAAATAGTAATCATTACATATAAAACTATCACCAATACACATCATCAGCGCATATAAAATAGTAATCATTACATATAAAACTATCACCAATACACATCATCAGCGCATATAAAATAGTAATCATTACATATAAAACTATCACCAATACACATCATCAGCGCATATAAAATAGTAATCATTACATATAAAACTATCACCAATACACATCATCAGCGCATATAAAATAGTAATCATTACATATAAAACTATCACCAATACACATCATCAGCGCATATAAAATAGTAATCATTACATATAAAACTACATACTGTATATAATCACTGTGTATACATTTCATCTATTCATTAAAGCCAACCACAACACAAAATATACTCGGCGCCTGATCCTTCTTTCGTTAGCAGACGTAAATCTGGGACTGGGCTGCAACTTCCTAATAAGGGCTTATTGCAGAAACCCCTTTAGCAAGCAAAATCACAAAAAATTAAAACCGAGGTTTTAATAGGAAGCGCTGTCCAGTCACATCAAATTAAACATATATATATTTATTATTTAAAAAAGAAGCATATATGGCCATATATTAAACATAAATAACCAAAAAATATGATATAATCAATAATATAATAATCAGTATTAAAATAGCATAAAAAGTCTGATTTGTTACTCAATTAGTAAGGGCATGCAATCTTGTTATAGTCATCCATTAGTATTTATCATGTTAGTCCATTTGGTAATTGGATCCAATCTTATTCCTTTGTTAGTTTTGCAAAAAATCACTGGTAAATTTAACTCCTACCTCCCGTATATAGCAATTTTCGGGGGCTGTTGCAAATTAGAGACCAATGTTCAAATTATTGCAAAATGGATCCAATAGGACTTACAAGCCGGGGGAGCGCTCCCTCTCTCTCTTTCCAGCAGTGTGGGTACGCAAGTAGTACACTTGTTTCCAGCGTGAGATACGGCTTCTAAGAGCGGCAGTCCACAGCTCACAGCTCACACAAAGATTGCAGCCCGATCACGTGACGCGTTTCTCCGCCTATCCACTTCCGGGTACTCGGCGGCTTCCTCAGACGTGTATGTTCACTGATCCGTTTGATACCCCTTTTAACCTCCTCCAATTATCAAAATCAACAGGCAGCATTAGCCCACCTGGGAGCACACTTAGCTCACATTCATCATTAGTATAATGACCAGTGTATGCTTCCTCCATAAACGCAAGTATAAAACCACATCCCGGTCACATGTCGCTTGCGTTCCACATAGTAATTTTTGCGTTCCAGCTATTGATTTTCATGCAAAACAGTATTATAACATACAATAAAATTAAATTAAATTAAAATCCAGAAAAAAGTCTGCCAACGTATCCCACCATCATTCTATAGCCATTTTTAAACATTTTAAAAAAACCATATAATAGACTAAAAATATCATATAAAGGGGAGTGGATACTTAGATATTATTCAATTCTATTGTATCATTAAGTCCCCCTGGTACTAAAGTTTTCAAGCTAAAAATCCAGAAGGCCTCTCGTCTACACAGACGGTTATATCTATCTCCCCCTCTTACTGTTGCTTTTATCTGTTCAATGGCTATGATTTTTATATTTCTAATAGAGCCCTTCTGACAATCAGAAAAATGTCTATACAGAGAGTTCGTTCTGGAGTTCATTAGAATATTTCTTTTATGCTCCATGAACCTGATATGTAGTTGTCTGATCGTGCGGCCTATATATTGAAGACCGCATCCACAGACCAGCAAATAGATCACAAAGTCAGACCTGCAGTTAATAAAATCTTTAATTAAAAATGTCTCATCAGATACATTAGAAGAAAAAGATGTAGTCTTTCTACTTGTACAGTTGCATGTAAAACAACCTGTTTTCCCACACCTATGAAAAACAGATGGTTTACTGGAGAGCCACATCTCCGATAATACATTCACTTCTGATGTTTTATTTTTTATTCTGAAATGACTCGGAGCTAATTTTTGTTTTAAATTTGTAGATTTTCTGAATATGATATTATCATTTAATATACCAGTACTGTTTAGAAGTTCATCTAATTCCAAGATGTGAAAGTTCTTCTTTGCAATCCGCTTAATGGCAAAAGCTTTGGAGTTATATTGTGTAACAAAATTCACACTCCTATTAATATTCTTTTTATCATTTTTATCAGACTGACTCCTTGATATTTGGTTATCTAAGAGAGACCCCCTATCCATTCTGGTGACCTCAGCTAGTGTCGTGTCTAACAATTTTCTAGGATACCCTTGTTCAAGAAATGCATCATACATGCATGCTGCCTGTTTCTGGAACATCTCGGGGCAAGAACAGTTCCGTTTGACCCTCAAGAACTGACTTTTAGGGATATTCGTTTTCCATTTACTATAATGACCACTTTTAAAATTAAGATATCTATTTTGATCTACATTTTTGATATAGGTACTTGTAGTGAGCTTGTTATCCACTATTGCAAGGGCTATATCTAAGAATGTTATTTCAGACTGATGTGCTGTGCTTGTGAAAGTTAACCCGAAAGTATTATGATTTAATGAAGCTACAAATTTATTAATAGAACTTAAATCCCCGTCCCAAATCATAAATAAATCATCTATATACCGTCCATAGAGGACCAGGTTCGACCCGAGCTCCGCCCATACGTGTTCCTCCTCAAAGCGCCCCATGAAGAGGTTGGCGAAGCTCGGGGCGAACCTGGTCCCCATGGCGGTACCCCGTGTTTGTAAATAATAATTATTATTGAACAAAAAATAATTGTGACTCAATATATAATCAATTGAAGATAAAATGAACTTATTTAGAACATCAGTGTTCGTATCATCATGTGATAAATAATATTCTACAGCCTGAAGGCCTAGTGTATAGTCAATATTAGAATATAACGATTCCACATCGCATGTAATGAGCCAATAGGTCGGTTTCCATTCTACCTGCTCAATAAGTTTCAAAAAACACGTTGTATCCTTTATATATGATCTTAATGATTTTACATATTTCTGTAAATAACTGTCAACAAAATAAGACAGATTATTCGTCATTGATCCCACTCCTGATATTATAGGTCTTCCGGGAGGGGAGACTAAACTTTTATGGATTTTAGGGAGATAGTAAAACGTAGGAACTACCGGGTATTGAGCAAGTAGAAATTGGTAAACCTCCTTCTGAATAGCTCCCTCGTCCATTGCCCCATCTAGCAGACTCTTGAGATCACTCAGAAACTTCTCTGTAGGGTTGCCTTTCAGTTTCCTATAATATACCTGATTATCCAATTGACGATTTGCCTCACTCACATAATCTGATGTGTTCAGGAGAACTACCCCCCCTCCCTTATCTGCCTGTTTTATGGTCAACTCTGGGTCTGAACAGAGAATTTTAACAGCCAGTCTTTCTTCCTTTGTGAGATTGTCCCTGAAAAATCTACAGTTTTCCTCTTTGTTACATAGACCTCTAAAGTGGTCCATAGTTGCCTTAAAAAAACTTTCAATATAGGGTCCTCTATACTGTAGAGGATAAAAGTTAGATCTATTTTTAAACTTCATATTCTCAATAGGTACCATGGTTTTCCTGATATCATAGACTTTACTGTTCACAGACACCTCAGTATCGAGAGTTTCTAAGATATCAATAGCTATATTATCCTGGGTATCGAGAAGGATAGGTATTCCCTCTTCTCCTTTGCTTTTTAGCTTCTTCAGAGCAAAATACCTCTGTCTACTTAATGTCCTCACATAACGATTTAAATCAACAAAAAGAGTAAAAAGATTAGGTTTAGTCGTGGGTGCAAAATTAAGGCCCTTCTCCAGAAGCCTCAATTCATTTTCGTCCAATACTTTTGATGACAAATTAAACACCCCCTTACCCCTTAATTTGGTCTTAGACTTTTTGTTGGTTGTGGCCTTTCCTCTAGTTCCCCTCCTTCTGGATCCCTTGATCTTTTTTGCGACCACCTTTGGTCCTGTTCTCTTAATAATGGTCTGTTCTGATATCTGTGACGTTCCCCAAAAAAATCCTCCTTTCTCTTATTGGTGGAATCCACATTAGTTTTCGCTGAGGATGAATCCACCGTATCAAACACTTCATATCTATTTCTTAGACTCAGGGGGGGGCCTAAATCGGCTCCTCTTCTCTTATTGAATTGTTTGTGAGTCCTTCTGTCCCCACTGTCGCCTACCCCTCTATAACTATTTCTTCTATTTGAAGAGGGTGGACCCTGTCTAAAATTAGTGAATCTATCTCTGGAGACATACCTCTGGGTATTTCCTTGTGTATAATTTCTAGACCTATTATAGGAGTGTACCTCACCTTTTTCATAATCCATCCTATCCCTCCTTAGTTTGCCATTTTTCCGAATAATAATAGAATGTTCAAAATCCTCTATTTTCTTATTAACCCTTTGATCCCTTTCATTAAAGGCTGGGTCCTCCGAGAACCCTTTTAACAGTTCCTGTGTTTTCTCTATATATAGGCCGCACGATCAGACAACTACATATCAGGTTCATGGAGCATAAAAGAAATATTCTAATGAACTCCAGAACGAACTCTCTGTATAGACATTTTTCTGATTGTCAGAAGGGCTCTATTAGAAATATAAAAATCATAGCCATTGAACAGATAAAAGCAACAGCAAGAGGGGGAGATAGATATAACCGTCTGTGTAGACGAGAGGCCTTCTGGATTTTTAGCTTGAAAACTTTAGTACCAGGGGGACTTAATGATACAATAGAATTGAATAATATCTAAGTATCCACTCCCCTTTATATGATATTTTTAGTCTATTATATGGTTTTTTTAAAATGTTTAAAAATGGCTATAGAATGATGGTGGGATACGTTGGCAGACTTTTTTCTGGATTTTAATTTAATTTAATTTTATTGTATGTTATAATACTGTTTTGCATGAAAATCAATAGCTGGAACGCAAAAATTACTATGTGAAACGCAAGCGACATGTGACCGGGATGTGGTTTTATACTTGCGTTAATGGAGGAAGCATACACTGGTCATTATACTAATGATGAATGTGAGCTAAGTGTGCTCCCAGGTGGGCTAATGCTGCCTGTTGATTTTGATAATTGGAGGAGGTTAAAAGGGGTATCAAACGGATCAGTGAACATACACGTCTGAGGAAGCCGCCGAGTACCCGGAAGTGGATAGGCGGAGAAACGCGTCACGTGATCGGGCTGCAATCTTTGTGTGAGCTGTGAGCTGTGGACTGCCGCTCTTAGAAGCCGTATCTCACGCTGGAAACAAGTGTACTACTTGCGTACCCACACTGCTGGAAAGAGAGAGAGGGAGCGCTCCCCCGGCTTGTAAGTCCTATTGGATCCATTTTGCAATAATTTGAACATTGGTCTCTAATTTGCAACAGCCCCCGAAAATTGCTATATACGGGAGGTAGGAGTTAAATTTACCAGTGATTTTTTGCAAAACTAACAATGGAATAAGATTGGATCCAATTACCAAATGGACTAACATGATAAATACTAATGGATGACTATAACAAGATTGCATGCCCTTACTAATTGATTAACAAATCAGACTTTTTATGCTATTTTAATACTGATTATTATATTATTGATTATATCATATTTTTTGGTTATTTATGTGTAATATATGGCCATATATGCTTCTTTTTTAAATAATAAATATATATATGTTTAATTTGATGTGACTGGACAGCGCTTCCTATTAAAACCTCGGTTTTAATTTTTTGTGATTCATTAAAGCCGCCACCAGCACTTGTGAAGCTTTCCGCATTATGGACCCTATTCAGCATCTGTGATGCGTTCGCTTTTCCCTAGATTCTGTGGCTGCGCTTGCGAGGGCCGGGGAGATGCGATCTCATCTCAGTGATGCAAATGCCTGATTGACAAACAGAGACATTCTCGGGGCAGTCGGGGAAGACAGGGATGGGTCTCTGACATTTTTTCGGGGAGGGGGGGTGTGTGAACTGTGATACTGTGATCGCATCGCTGCCCGCCATTAGCATGCTGTGCGGCCTTGCACTGTGCTGGGCGCCCTCCCAGCATGCGAGTGATAGCATTTGCAGTTTTGCTAAATTACCGCACCTGAAGCTGAATATGGCCCTATATATAGTAAATCCACTTGTATTCAATAACCATTTACAATATACACATCAGCAATTAGGGTTACATTTGACAAGGATTTTTAAGTTTAGTTTTAGTCTTAGTCACTTATTTAATTGTAGTTGGTATAAGGTCACATTTTAGACCTTTTCTTTTGGTTCGTTTTAGTCAGTGATCTCAGTTTTCATTTTAGTCTAGTTTTAGTCATAACTTGAAAACAGTTTAATGTTGCTCTTATAGATTTTGCTGAAGAACATTTCTCTAAAATTCCCTTGAAGTCTGCATACCTTTTATCTATGTATACTGTACTACTCCCATATATCATTAGTAATCTAGGCTCAGTAGGCTGAGAATGTGTCAAATACTGGGTCTGAGTTACTGTACTACTCCCATATATCATTAGTAATCTAGGCTCAGTGGGCTGAGAATGTGTCACATACTGGGTCTGACTTACTGTAGTGCTCCCATATATCATAAGTAATCTAGGCTCAGTAGGCTGAGAATGTGTCACATACTGGGTCTGACTTACTGTAGTGCTCCCATATATCATTAGTAATCTAGGCTTAGCAGGCTGAGAATGTGTCACATACCGGATCTGATTTACTGTGCTGCAATCTAGGCTCAGTAGGCAGAGAATGTGTCACATACTGGGTCTGATTTACTGTAGTGCTCCCATATATCATTAGTAATCTAAGTTTAGTACCTTGAGAATGTGTCACATACTAAATCTGACTTATGGTAGTGCTCCCACATATCATTAGTAATCTAGGCTTAGTAGGTTGAGAATGTGTCACATACTGGGTCTGACTTACTGTAGTGCTCCCATATATCATTAGTAATCTAGGCTTAGTAGGCTGAGAATGTGTCACATACTGGGTCTGACTTACGGTAGTTCTCCCATATATCATAAGTAATCTAGGCTAAGTAGGCAGAGAATGTGTCACATACTGGGTCTGACTTACTGTAGTACTCCCATATATCATTAGTAATCTAGGTTTAGTATCTTGAGAATATGTCACATACTAGATCTGAGTTATGGTAGTGCTCCCATATATAATTAGTAATCTAGGCTTAGTAGGTTGAGAATGTGTCACATACTGGGTCTGACTTACTGTAGTGCTCCCATATATCATTAGTAATCTAGGCTAAATAGGCTGAGAATGTGTCACATATTGAGTCTGATTTATGGTAGTGCTCCCATATATCATTAGTAATCTAGGTTTAGTAGGCTGAGAATGTGTCACATACTGGGTCTGACTTACTGTAGTGCTCCCATATATTATTAGTAACCTATGCTCAGTAGGCTGAGAATGTGTCACATACTGGATCTGACTTACTGTAGTGCTCACATATATCATAAGTAATCTAGGCCCAGTAGGCTGAGAATATGTCACATACTGGATCTGACTTACTGTAGTGCTCCCATATATCATAAATAATCTTGGCTCAGTAGGATGAGAATGTGTCACATACTGGGTCTGACTTCCTGTAGTGCTCCCATATATCATTAGTAATCTAGGTTTAGTAGCTTGAGAATGTATCACATACTAGATCTGGTTTATGGTAGTGCTCCCATATATCATTAGTAATCTAGGCTCAGTAGGCTAAGAATGTGTCACATACTGGATCTGACTTGCTGTACACTCCCATATATCATAAGTAATCTAGGTTCAGAAGGCTGAGAATGTGTCACATACTGGATCTGACTTACTGTAGTTCTCCCATATTTCATTCGTAATCTAGGTTTAGTAGGCTAAAAATGTGTCACATACTGGGTCTTGTGACTCCTCCCTCTCCTTTGCACCCCACATCCAATCTCTGGCGCAATCCTGATGGGTCTAGCTACGCAGCATTGCTCTCATCAGGTCATTTCTCTCCCAGAGTGCAACTAAACTTATCATCCACTCACTGGTCATCTCACGACTTGACTACTGCAATGTTCTCCTCACTGGCCTCACTCGCTCCCATCTCGCACTCCTCCAATCTGTCCTCAACTCAACAGCTAGGCTCATCTTCCTCTCCCGCCGCTCCACATCTGCCACTCCCTGTCCACAATACCTGCACTGGCTCCCATTCCCCTACATAATCCTCTTCACACTCCTCACCCTCACATACAAGGTCATCTCTAATTCCACTGCTCCCTACATCTCCAACCTCCTCTCCCTTCATACTCCCTCCCGCCCCCTACGGTTGGCTGATGACAGTCGCCTCTCCTCTGCCCTGGTCACTGCTTCCCATGCTCGAGTTCAAGACTATGCCCGTGCTGCACCCCTTCAGTGGAACGCGCTCCCCCGCTCCATTAGACTCTTCCCAACCATGCACTGAAAACCCACCTATTTATCAAAGCGTACCCTCCCGATGCATAACCTAGTCCTGAGGCCGCTCCTCAATCCCCCTGCCCTTAGACCACTCCTCCATCCCCCTGCCCTGAGGCCGTGCTTCCAGCCCCCTGCCCTGAGGCCGCTCCCCCATCCCCCTGCCCTGAGGCCGCTCCTCCACCCCCCTGCCCTGAGACCACTCCTCCACCCCCCTGCCCTGAGGCCGCGCTTCCAGCCACCTGCCCTGAGGCCGCTCCTCCATCCTCCTGCCCTGAGGCCGCTCCTCCATCCCCCTGCCCTGAGGCCGCTCCTCCATCCCCCTGCCCTGAGGCCGCTCCTCCATCCCCCTGCCCTGAGGCCGCTCCTCCAACCCCCTGCCCTGAGGCCGCTCCTCCACCCCCTGCCCTGAGGCCGCTCCTCCACCCCCCTGCCCTGAGGCCGCACCTCCACCCCCCTGCCCTGAGGCCGCTCCTCCACCCCCCTGCCCTGAGGCCGCTCCTCCACCCCCGCGCCCTGAGGCCGCTCCTCCACCCCCGCGCCCTGAGGCCGCTCCTCCACCCCCGTGCCCTGAGGCCGTTCATCCATCGCCCTGCCCTGAGGCGCTCCTCCACCCCCCTGCCCTGAGGACGCTCCTCCACCCCCCTGCCCTGAGGCTGCTCCTCCATCCCCCTGCCCTGAGGCCACTCCTCCACCCCCCTGCCCTGAGGCCGCTCCTCCATCCCCCTGCCCTGAGGCCGCTCCTCCACCCCCCTGCTCTGAGGACGCTCCTCCACCCCCCTGCCCTGAGGACGTTCCTCCACCCCCTGCCCTGAGGCCACTCCTTCACCCCCCTGCCCTGAGGCCGCTCCTCCACCCTCCTGCCCTGAGGCCGCTCCTCCATCCCCCTGCCCTGAGGCCGCTCCTCCAACCCCCTGCCCTGAGGCCGCTCCTCCACCCCCCTGCCCTGAGGCCACTCCTCCACCCCCCTGCCCTGAGGCCGTTCCTCCACCCCCTGCCCTGCCCTGAGGCCGCTCCTCCATCCCCCTGCCCTGAGGCCGCTCCTCCATCCTCCTGCCCTGAGGACGCTCCTCCACCCCCCTGCCCTGAGGACATTCCTCCACCCCCTGCCCTGAGGCCACTCCTCCGCCCCCATGCCCTGAGGCCGCTCCTCCACCCCCCTGCCCTGAGGCCGCTCCTCTATCCCCCTGCCCTGAGGCCGCTCCTCTATCCCCCTGCCCTGAGGCCGCTCCTCTATCCCCCTGCCCTGAGACCGCTCCTCCACCCCCCTGCCCTGAGGCCGCTCCTCCACCCCCCTGCCCTGAGGCCGCTCCTCCACCCGCCTGCCCTGAGGCCGCTCCTCCATCCCCCTGCCCTGAGGCCGCTCCTCCACCCCCGTGCCCTGAGGCCGCTCCTCCATCCCCCTGCCCTGAGGCCGCTCCTCCACCCCCGTGCCCTGAAGCCGCTCCTGCATCCCCCTGCCCTGAGGCCGCTCCTCCACCCCCCTGCCCTGAGGCCGCTCCTCCACCCGCCTGCCCTGAGGCCGCTCCTCCACCCGCCTGCCCTGAGGCCGCTCCTCCATCCCCCTGCCCTGAGGCCGCTCCTCCACCCCCGTGCCCTGAGGCCGCTCCTCCATCCCCCTGCCCTGAGGCCGCTCCTCCACCCCCGTGCCCTGAAGCCGCTCCTGCATCCCCCTGCCCTGAGGCCGCTCCTCCACCCCCCTGCCCTGAGGCCGCTCCTCCACCCGCCTGCCCTGAGGCCGCTCCTCCATCCCCCTGCCCTGAGGCCGCTCCTCTATCCCCCTGCCCTGAGACCGCTCCTCCACCCCCCTGCCCTGAGGCCGCTCCTCCACCCCCCTGCCCTGAGGCCGCTCCTCCACCCGCCTGCCCTGAGGCCGCTCCTCCATCCCCCTGCCCTGAGGCCGCTCCTCCACCCCCGTGCCCTGAGGCCGCTCCTCCATCCCCCTGCCCTGAGGCCGCTCCTCCACCCCCGTGCCCTGAAGCCGCTCCTGCATCCCCCTGCCCTGAGGCCGCTCCTCCACCCCCCTGCCCTGAGGCCGCTCCTCCACCCGCCTGCCCTGAGGCCGCTCCTCCATCCCCCTGCCCTGAGGCCGCTCCTCCACCCCCGTGCCCTGAGGCCGCTCCTCCATCCCCCTGCCCTGAGGCCGCTCCTCCACCCCCGTGCCCTGAAGCCGCTCCTGCATCCCCCTGCCCTGAGGCCGCTCCTCCACCCCCGTGCCCTGAGGCCGCTCCTCCATCCCCCTGCCCTGAGACCGCTCCTCCACCCCCCTGCCCTGAGGCCGCTCCTCCATCCCCCTGCCCTGAGGCCGCTCCTCCACCCCCTGCCCTGAGGCCGCTCCTCCACCCCCGTGCCCTGAGGCCGCTCCTCTATCCCCCTGCCCTGAGGCCGCCCCTCCACCCCAGTGCCCTGAGGCCGCTCCTCTATCCCCCTGCCCTGAGACCGCTCCTCCACCCCCCTGCCCTGAGGCCGCTCCTCCACCCCCCTGCCCTGAGGCCGCTCCTCCATCCCCCTGCCCTGAGGCCGCGCCTCCATCCCCCTCCATGGGGTCATACATTGGCTGGCCTCCCATGGATGCTATTATTCTGCAGATGGAAGAATCTGCAGTGACTGTCTGCAACCTACTTTCTTTGGGAAGCCTAATTCAGACCTGATCGCAGCAGCAAATGTGTTAGCTATTGGGCAAAACCATGAGGGGAATTCAGACCTGATCGCTGCTGTGCGTTTTCAGCAATCAGATCCTAACTGCACATGTGAATGCACCGCAATGTGCACGCGCGTTGGGCAATAACAACGGGTATCACCGGTCAGCGATGAGATGGTGCGAAAAATCAGATCACGCAGGCGTTTGCAAGGTGATTGACAGAAAGAGGCCGTTTGTGAGTGGCAACTGAGCGGGAAAATGCGGGCGTGCCCAAGCGTTTTCAGGTAGGGTGTCTGACGTCAGCTCCGGCCCCAATGAGCCCGTTCTCATCGCACTGGAGGAGTAAGTCTTGGGGTGCGCACAGACTGCACAAAGTGGATTTTTGCAGCTCAGCTACACATACGATCGCACACTTACACAACGAATTTACACTCCCCTATCTGATCGCAGCCCAACTATCAGATCTGAATTAGGCCCCATGTGCACTGCAGGTGGTGCTGATGTAACATGTGCAGAGAGAGTTAGATTTGGGTGGGTTATTTTGTTTCTGTGCAGGGTAAATACTGGCTGCTTTATTTTTACATTGCAACTTATATTTCAGTTTGAACACACCCCACCCAAATCTAACTCTCTCTGCACATGTTACATCTGCTCCCCCTGCACTGCACCATGGTGTTACCAAGTTCTCTCTGCACATGTTATATCTGCCAAACCCCCCCCCCCCCCACCCCCCCTGCAGTGCAGCATGGTTTTGTCTATCTATTAGCTAACAAATTTGCTGCTGCGATCAGGTCTGAATTAGGCCCAAGGTCATGGAACATGGACCTCCAGCAAGTAGCAACCATTCCAAGTGCTGACTACCACCTGCAATTGTACAGCGGGCACGGAGATCTGTCTGGGAACATCTACTATGGTAATGGTGGGGATGCCAGCGGTCACAATGGGCCCTATCTGTAGTGTATGCTTGTACTCACTCTCCTTTGGATACTGATGAGAGTAATGGTGCCACTAGGCAGAAATAAGGGAAGGCTGGTGGGTATATCACCACCTGAGAGAAGACTATCCAGGATGGATGCCCCCTAATCATTGCTAGGTAAGTGGCATTTAGCTAGGTCACACTCATGGGTGATATTTGTGTTCTCACCTCGGGGAAGTCTCTCAGCACCTCCGACATCTCATTTCCACGCTCACCGCAGCCCACGTACACAATGACCTCACTATTGGAGTATTTGGAGAGAGCCTGAGAGATTACAGTCTTCCCACAGCCAAAGGCTCCAGGTATTGCCGTGGTCCCACCTAGGACACATCTGGAATATACAAACATCTATGTGTTAGGTGAAAACATATCCTCATCCCGCTGGAGGACAAATCGTATCTGGTCCAAGGTTTGGTTTTTGTTTCTGGTAATTACTGGTGTAAGGAACATTAGACCACAAGTCACTCATTATACTTGGGAGAGTCGGATGGGATATCATGGATCATACATGGCGACAATGATCTGATTCTGCGAGGCGCTTCCCTGGTGTACAAGTGTATGTGTGAGGGCTCTGTACAGCTGCAGTCCCTACTGTCGGAGCTCCATGCTAGGGCATGGACTACAGTGTACGCCATTAGGCATCGCTCTGTGACATGCCCACGACACTCCATAACACGGAACAGGTGACTTTTTAGCGATTTGAGGTGACACATGTTGAAAAACATTGACCATTTGCAGGAGACTCAGAATCAAGCCCATATACTATATACATTTGTGTGGAGAGCAGTGGCAGCCCCCCCAGGTAAAATCCACCACCCCTCTGTGTCCCACCCACAGACACTACAGGCAATGCCATTGGGCGGTGTTTCCTCCCTCCGGGACTGCCAGACTGGGCTGTGGTTAGCAGAGAGCTTCCTGCAGGCGATGAGTCCATAGAAGCTGGGGGTTAGTACATACGCAGTACTGTCGCCACTACAGCACATGCACCGATCCCAGCATCTGTCAACTACATTGTACAGGTGCTGGGACCCAGCCGGCGGCGGGGGAAACGGACCTAGCGGCAGGAAGAGCGGTAATTCACTTTCATCATCCCGGGTGCGTTGTCTCCATATCACTGTTACGTTTTATGTTTCCTCTCATACGTAATCCCATCACCATCTACAATGCGGAGATAACTGACCTCCCTCCTTCACCCTACACATCCTGCTAGCCCAAGGGCTAAAAATGGGAAGACTGAGGGGGAGATGTACTAAGCAGTGATAAAAGAAGTGAAGTGAGCCACTGGAGAAGTTGCCTATGGCAACCAATCGGCTGCTCTGTAAACTTTTATAGTATGCAAATGATAAATGTTACATCAATGCTAACTGGTTGCCATGGGCAATTTCTCCACTTTTATCCCTGCCTAGTAAGGGGTCTATGTACTAAAGCCTTCGATGGAGATAAAGTGGAGAGAGATAAAGTATCAACTAGTCAGCTCCCGTCATTCAAGCACAACCTGTGACATGGCAGCTGGAATCCCATTGGCTGGTACCTTATCTCTCCAGAGCTTAGTACATACACCCCTTAGGACAGAAGTTCCCAAACGCGGTCCACAAGGCACCCAGCAGTCCAGGTTTTAGGGATATCCTGGCTGCAGCACAGATTAGGGTTACATCACATTGTCTAAGGTGCATGGATACATCTAAAACCAGGAGCGTTGGGAACCTCTGGCTTAGGATGCTACAGACTAGATTCTAGAATACGGAAGGTCACTGAGCATACGGGAAAAGTGCATCCAGAACTCTCTGTCCCGTTAACAGTGGATTGGTGGCCGGGAGCTTCTCTGCTGTTGGGCGAATCTGCCGCACTGGCCACACCTGGACCATCGTCAGCTTCTCCTTGACTCCTTCAAAGTCTAGCTCCATCACCACGTCCTAAGGAGATAGTTATACATAGTCATTAATTCTTACTCTGTAATTCTAGTATATTCCCAGGTACAGTGAGCGGGGTCCCTTACCGAAATGTCGTAGTTCCCAGGGGGGGCGATATAAGTCACTGTACCGCAGCTGCGGGGAGGGACCATGATTTTGTGTTTGATGAGAGAATTCTCGGGCACAACTCCATAGATGTCACCTCCTGTAACGTGGCTCCCAGCCTGGAGGAGAAGCAGCATCGGCACGTTGTCATGTACAGTCACTTAATGGTAGAACAGTGCAAATATTCAGCAATTACACCCCCTCCTTCCCACACCTACCTTCCCATTCCTGGCAGCCACTTACCCGGATGCTTTTGTCTGGAATAAAATCCCATTGGATGTCCAGGGATAGAGCACTGACATTGACACCCCGGGGAATGTAAATACTGTTAGTAAGATCTGTAATATCCTTCAGAGGACGTTGGATCCCATCAAAGATGTTTCCCATAATTCCAGGACCCAGCTGTACCGACAGCGGCTTCCCGGTTCGGAGGACAGGATCCCCCACGGAGACCCCAGCTGCATGGAGCGCATTCAGGAAAATTCCAATATGTGGGATGTCAGATGCACAGTATTGTCCCTAACACACGTGATCTACACATGCAGCACTTCCCATACTGCCAGGATTCCCGGCTCACTTCAGCCTTTTCCACTACCCAAATATCCGGGTATATGCGTGCCCCGTGAAAAAAACCCCGGGTTTTTGGAGCTAGTGGAAAAGGGATATTAGTGATAATAACTGTAGCTGTAGGGACTGTAGCAGCGTTGGACCCAGAAAATGACTATTCCATACTGTCCTTACATATCAGGCCTCTGTGTATATAGACATAATGTATTACTATTCCATACTGTCCTTACGTATCAGGTCTCTCTGTGTATATAGACATAATGCATTACTATTCCATACTGTCCTTACGTATCAGGTCTCTCTGTGTATATAGACATAATGCATTACTATTCCATACTGTCCTTACGTGTCAGGCCTCTGTGTATATAGACATAATGCATTACTATTCCATACTGTCCTTATGTGTCAGGCCTCTGTGTATATAGACATAATGCATTACTATTCCATACTGTCCTTACGTGTCAGGCCTCTCTGTGTATGTAGATATAATGCATTACTATTCCATACTGTCCTTACGTGTCAGGCCTCTGTGTATGTAGATATAATGCATTACTATTCCATACTGTCCTTACGTGTCAGGCCTCTGTGTATATAGACATAATGCATTACTATTCCATACTGTCCTTACGTGTCAGGCCTCTGTGTGTATATATAGACATAATGCATTACTATTCCATACTGTCCTTACGTGTCAGGCCTCTGTGTATGTAGATATAATGCATTACTATTCCAAACTGTCCTTACGTGTCAGGCCTCTGTGTATGTAGACATAATGCATTACTATTCCATACTGTCCTTACGTATCAGGTCTCTCAGTGTATGTAGACATAATGCATTACTATTCCATACTGTCCTCACGTGTCAGGCCTCTGTGTATATAGACATAATGCATTACTATTCCATACTGTCCTTACGTATCAGGTCTCTCTGTGTATGTAGACATAATGCATTACTATTCCATACTGTCCTTACGTATCAGGTCTCTCTGTGTATATAGACATAATGCATTACTATTCCATACTGTCCTCACGTGTCAGGCCTCTGTGTATATAGACATAATGCATTACTATTCCATACTGTCCTTACGTGTCAGGCCTCTGTGTATATATAGACATAATGCATTACTATTCCATACTGTCCTTACGTGTCAGGCCTCTGTGTATATAGACATAATGCATTACTATTCCATACTGTCCTTATACGTGTCAGGCCTCTGTGTATATAGACATAATGCATTACTATTCCATACTGTCCTTACGTGTCAGGCCTCTGTGTATATAGACATAATGCATTACTATTCCATACTGTCCTTACGTGTCAGGCCTCTGTGTATATAGACATAATGCATTACTATTCCATACTGTCCTTACGTGTCAGGCCTCTGTGTATGTAGATATAATGCATTACTATTCCATACTGTCCTTACGTGTCAGGCCTCTGTTTATATATAGACATAATGCATTACTATTCAATACTGTCCTTACGTGTCAGGCCTCTGTGTATATATAGACATAATGCATTACTATTCCATACTGTCCTTACGTGTCAGGCCTCTGTGTATGTAGATATAATGCATTACTATTCCATACTGTCCTTACGTGTCAGGCCTCTGTGTATATATAGACAAAATGCATTACTATTCCATACTGTCCTTACGTGTCAGGCCTCTGTGTATGTAGACATAATGCATTACTATTCCATACTGTCCTTACGTGTCAGGCCTCTGTGTATATAGACATAATGCATTACTATTCCATACTGTCCTTACGTGTCAGGCCTCTGTGTATATATAGACATAATGCATTACTATTCCATACTGTCCTTACGTGTCAGGCCTCTGTGTATATAGACATAATGCATTACTATTCCATACTGTCCTTACGTGTCAGGCCTCTGTGTATATAGACATAATGCATTACTATTCCATACTGTCCTTACGTGTCAGGCCTCTGTGTATGTAGATATAATGCATTACTATTCCATACTGTCCTTACGTGTCAGGCCTCTCTGTGTATATATAGACATAATGCATTACTATTCCATACTGTCCTTACGTGTCAGGCCTCTGTGTATATAGACATAATGTATTACTATTCCATACTGTCCTTACGTGTCAGGCCTCTCTGTGTATATAGACATAATGCATTACTATTCCATACTGTCCTTACGTGTCAGGCCTCTGTGTATGTAGCCATAATGCATTACTATTCCATACTGTCCTTACGTGTCAGGCCTCTGTGTATATAGACATAATGTATTACTATTCCATACTGTCCTTACGTGTCAGGACTCTGTGTATATAGACATAATGCATTACTATTCCATACTGTCCTTACGTGTCAGGCCTCTGTGTATATAGACATAATGCATTACTATTCCATACTGTCCTTACGTGTCAGACCTCTGTGTATATAGACATAATGCATTACTATTCCATACTGTCCTTACGTGTCAGGCCTCTGTGTATATAGACATAATGCATTACTATTCCATACTGTCCTTACGTGTCAGGCCTCTGTGTATGTAGATATAATGCATTACTATTCCATACTGTCCTTACGTGTCAGGCCTCTCTGTGTATATAGACATAATGCATTACTATTCCATACTGTCCTTACGTGTCAGGCCTCTGTGTATGTAGCCATAATGCATTACTATTCCATACTGTCCTTACGTGTCAGGCCTCTGTGTATATGGACATAATGTATTACTATTCCATACTGTCCTTACGTGTCAGGACTCTGTGTATATAGACATAATGCATTACTATTCCATACTGTCCTTACGTGTCAGGCCTCTGTGTATATAGACATAATGCATTACTATTCCATACTGTCCTTACGTGTCAGACCTCTGTGTATATAGACATAATGCATTACTATTCCATACTGTCCTTACGTGTCAGGCCTCTGTGTATGTAGCCATAATGCATTACTATTCCATACTGTCCTTACGTGTCAGGCCTCTGTGTATGTAGATATAATGCATTACTATTCCATACTGTCCTTACGTGTCAGGCCTCTGTGTATGTAGATATAATGCATTACTATTCCATACTGTCCTTACATGTCAGGCCTCTGTGTATGTAGATATAATGCATTACTATTCCATACTGTCCTTACGTGTCAGGCCTCTGTGTATGTAGATATAATGCATTACTATTCCACACTGTCCTTACGTGTCAGGCCTCTGTGTATATAGACATAATGCATTACTATTCCATACTGTCCTTACGTATCAGGCCTCTGTGTATGTAGCCATAATGCATTACTATTCCATACTGTCCTTACGTGTCAGGCCTCTGTGTATATAGACATAATGCATTACTATTCCATACTGTCCTTACGTGTCAGGCCTCTGTGTATGTAGATATAATGCATTACTATTCCATACTGTCCTTACGTGTCAGGCCTCTGTGTATGTAGATATAATGCATTACTATTCCATACTGTCCTTACGTGTCAGGCCTCTGTGTATGTAGATATAATGCATTACTATTCCATACTGTCCTTACGTGTCAGGCCTCTGTGTATGTAGATATAATGCATTACTATTCCATACTGTCCTTACGTGTCAGGCCTCTGTGTATATAGACATAATGCATTACTATTCCATACTGTCCTTACGTGTCAGGCCTCTGTGTATGTAGATATAATGCATTACTATTCCATACTGTCCTTACGTGTCAGGCCTCTGTGTATATAGACATAATGCATTACTATTCCATACTGTCCTTACGTGTCAGGCCTCTGTGTATGTAGATATAATGCATTACTATTCCATACTGTCCTTACGTGTCAGGCCTCTCTGTGTATATAGACATAATGCATTACTATTCCATACTGTCCTTACGTGTCAGGCCTCTGTGTATGTAGCCATAATGCATTACTATTCCATACTGTCCTTACGTGTCAGGCCTCTGTGTATATAGACATAATGTATTACTATTCCATACTGTCCTTACGTGTCAGGACTCTGTGTATATAGACATAATGCATTACTATTCCATACTGTCCTTACGTGTCAGGCCTCTGTGTATATAGACATAATGCATTACTATTCCATACTGTCCTTACGTGTCAGACCTCTGTGTATATAGACATAATGCATTACTATTCCATACTGTCCTTACGTGTCAGGCCTCTGTGTATGTAGCCATAATGCATTACTATTCCATACTGTCCTTACGTGTCAGGCCTCTGTGTATGTAGATATAATGCATTACTATTCCATACTGTCCTTACGTGTCAGGCCTCTGTGTATGTAGATATAATGCATTACTATTCCATACTGTCCTTACATGTCAGGCCTCTGTGTATGTAGATATAATGCATTACTATTCCATACTGTCCTTACGTGTCAGGCCTCTGTGTATGTAGATATAATGCATTACTATTCCATACTGTCCTTACGTGTCAGGCCTCTGTGTATATAGACATAATGCATTACTATTCCATACTGTCCTTACGTATCAGGCCTCTGTGTATGTAGCCATAATGCATTACTATTCCATACTGTCCTTACGTGTCAGGCCTCTGTGTATATAGACATAATGCATTACTATTCCATACTGTCCTTACGTGTCAGGCCTCTGTGTATGTAGATATAATGCATTACTATTCCATACTGTCCTTACGTGTCAGGCCTCTGTGTATGTAGATATAATGCATTACTATTCCATACTGTCCTTACGTGTCAGGCCTCTGTGTATGTAGATATAATGCATTACTATTCCATACTGTCCTTACGTGTCAGGCCTCTGTGTATGTAGATATAATGCATTACTATTCCATACTGTCCTTACGTGTCAGGCCTCTGTGTATATAGACATAATGCATTACTATTCCATACTGTCCTTACGTGTCAGGCCTCTGTGTATGTAGATATAATGCATTACTATTCCATACTGTCCTTACGTGTCAGGCCTCTGTGTATGTAGATATAATGCATTACTATTCCATACTGTCCTTACGTGTCAGGCCTCTGTGTATGTAGATATAATGCATTACTATTCCATACTGTCCTTACGTGTCAGGCCTCTGTGTATATAGACATAATGCATTACTATTCCATACTGTCCTTACGTGTCAGGCCTCTGTGTATGTAGATATAATGCATTACTATTCCATACTGTCCTTACGTGTCAGGCCTCTGTGTATGTAGATATAATGCATTACTATTCCATACTGTCCTTACGTGTCAGGCCTCTGTGTATATAGACATAATGCATTACTATTCCATACTGTCCTTACGTATCAGGTCTCTCTGTGTATATAGACATAATGCATTACTATTCCATACTGTCCTTACGTGTCAGGCCTCTGTGTATATAGACATAATGCATTACTATTCCATACTGTCCTTACGTGTCAGGCCTCTGTGTATATAGACATAATGCATTACTATTCCATACTGTCCTTACATGTCAGGCCTCTGTGTATATATAGACATAATGCATTACTATTCCATACTGTCCTTACGTGTCAGGCCTCTGTGTATGTAGACATAATGTATTACTATTCCATACTGTCCTTACGTGTCAGGCCTCTGTGTATGTAGACATAATGCATTACTATTCCATACTGTCCTTACGTGTCAGGCCTCTGTGTATGTAGCCATAATGCATTACTATTCCATACTGTCCTTACGTGTCAGGCCTCTGTGTATGTAGCCATAATGCATTACTATTCCATACTGTCCTTACGTGTCAGGCCTCTGTGTATGTAGCCATAATGCATTACTATTCCATACTGTCCTTACGTGTCAGGTCTCTCTGTGTATATAGGCATAATGCATTACTATTCCATACTGTCCTTACGTGTCAGGCCTCTGTGTATGTAGCCATAATGCATTACTATTCCATACTGTCCTTACGTGTCAGGCCTCTGTGTATGTAGATATAATGCACTACTATTCCATACTGTCCTTACGTGTCAGGTCTCTCTGTGTATATAGACATAATGCATTACTATTCCATACTGTCCTTACGTGTCAGGCCTCTGTGTATGTAGATATAATGCACTACTATTCCATACTGTCCTTACGTGTCAGGCCTCTCTGTGTATATAGACATAATGCATTACTATTCCATACTGTCCTTACGTGTCAGGCCTCTGTGTATATAGACATAATGCATTACTATTCCATACTGTCCTTACGTGTCAGGCCTCTGTGTATGTAGACATAATGCATTACTATTCCATACTGTCCTTACGTGTCAGGCCTCTGTGTATGTAGCCATAATGCATTACTATTCCATACTGTCCTTACGTGTCAGGCCTCTCTGTGTATGTAGACATAATGCATTACTATTCCATACTGTCCTTATGTGTCAGGCCTCTCTGTGTATATAGACATAATGCATTACTATTCCATACTGTCCTTACGTGTCAGGTCTCTCTGTGTATATAGACATAATGCATTACTATTCCATACTGTCCTTACGTGTCAGGCCTCTCTGTGTATATAGACATAATGCATTACTATTCCATACTGTCCTTACGTATCAGGCCTCTGTGTATATAGATATAATGTATTACTATTCCATACTGTCCTTACGTGTCAGGCCTCTGTGTATGTAGACATAATGCATTACTATTCCATACTGTCCTTACGTGTCAGGCCTCTGTGTATGTAGATATAATGCATTACTATTCCATACTGTCCTTACGTGTCAGGCCTCTCTGTGTATGTAGACATAATGCATTACTATTCCATACTGTCCTTATGTGTCAGGCCTCTCTGTGTATATAGACATAATGCATTACTATTCCATACTGTCCTTACGTGTCAGGTCTCTCTGTGTATATAGACATAATGCATCACTATTCCATACTGTCCTTACGTGTCAGGCCTCTCTGTGTATATAGACATAATGCATTACTATTCCATACTGTCCTTACGTATCAGGCCTCTGTGTATATAGATATAATGTATTACTATTCCATACTGTCCTTACGTGTCAGGCCTCTGTGTATGTAGACATTATGCATTACTATTCCATACTGTCCTTACGTATCAGGCCTCTGTGTATATAGATATAATGTATTACTATTCCATACTGTCCTTACGTGTCAGGCCTCTGTGTATGTAGACATAATGCATTACTATTCCATACTGTCCTTACGTGTCAGGCCTCTGTGTATGTAGACATAATGCATTACTATTCCATACTGTCCTTACGTGTCAGGCCTCTGTGTATGTAGCCATAATGCATTACTATTCCATACTGTCCTTACGTGTCAGGCCTCTCTGTGTATGTAGACATAATGCATTACTATTCCATACTGTCCTTATGTGTCAGGCCTCTCTGTGTATATAGACATAATGCATTACTATTCCATACTGTCCTTACGTGTCAGGTCTCTCTGTGTATATAGACATAATGCATTACTATTCCATACTGTCCTTACGTGTCAGGCCTCTCTGTGTATATAGACATAATGCATTACTATTCCATACTGTCCTTACGTATCAGGCCTCTGTGTATATAGATATAATGTATTACTATTCCATACTGTCCTTACGTGTCAGGCCTCTGTGTATGTAGACATAATGCATTACTATTCCATACTGTCCTTACGTGTCAGGCCTCTGTGTATGTAGATATAATGCATTACTATTCCATACTGTCCTTACGTGTCAGGCCTCTCTGTGTATGTAGACATAATGCATTACTATTCCATACTGTCCTTATGTGTCAGGCCTCTCTGTGTATATAGACATAATGCATTACTATTCCATACTGTCCTTACGTGTCAGGTCTCTCTGTGTATATAGACATAATGCATCACTATTCCATACTGTCCTTACGTGTCAGGCCTCTCTGTGTATATAGACATAATGCATTACTATTCCATACTGTCCTTACGTATCAGGCCTCTGTGTATATAGATATAATGTATTACTATTCCATACTGTCCTTACGTGTCAGGCCTCTGTGTATGTAGACATAATGCATTACTATTCCATACTGTCCTTACGTATCAGGCCTCTGTGTATATAGATATAATGTATTACTATTCCATACTGTCCTTACGTGTCAGGCCTCTGTGTATGTAGACATAATGCATTACTATTCCATACTGTCCTTACGTGTCAGGCCTCTGTGTATATAGACATAATGCATTACTATTCCATACTGTCCTTACGTGTCAGGCCTCTGTGTATATAGATATAATGCATTACTATTCCATATTGTCCTTACGTGTCAGGCCTCTGTGTATGTAGACATAATGCATTACTATTCCATACTGTCCTTACGTGTCAGGCCTCTGTGTATATAGACATAATGCATTACTATTCCATACTGTCCTTACGTATCAGGCCTCTGTGTATATAGATATAATGTATTACTATTCCATACTGTCCTTACGTGTCAGGCCTCTGTGTATGTAGACATAATGCATTACTATTCCATACTGTCCTTACGTGTCAGGCCTCTGTGTATATAGATATAATGCATTACTATTCCATACTGTCCTTACGTGTCAGGCCTCTGTGTATGTAGCCATAATGCATTACTATTCCATACTGTCCTTACGTGTCAGGCCTCTGTGTATATAGACATAATGCATTACTATTCCATACTGTCCTTACGTGTCAGGCCTCTGTGTATGTAGACATAATGCATTACTATTCCATACTGTCCTTACGTGTCAGGCCTCTGTGTATGTAGATATAATGCATTACTATTCCATACTGTCCTTACATGTCAGGCCTCTGTGTATATAGACATAATGCATTACTATTCCATACTGTCCTTACGTGTCAGGCCTCTGTGTATATAGACATAATGCATTACTATTCCATACTGTCCTTACGTGTCAGGCCTCTGTGTATGTAGACATAATGCATTACTATTCCATACTGTCCTTACGTGTCAGGCCTCTGTGTATGTAGCCATAATGCATTACTATTCCATACTGTCCTTACGTGTCAGGCCTCTGTGTATGTAGACATAATGCATTACTATTCCATACTGTCCTTACGTGTCAGGCCTCTGTGTATGTAGCCATAATGCATTACTATTCCATACTGTCCTAACGTGTCAGGCCTCTGTGTATATAGACATAATGCATTACTATTCCATACTGTCCTTACGAGTCAGGCCTCTGTGTATGTAGATATAATGCATTACTATTCCATACTGTCCTTACGTGTCAGGCCTCTCTGTGTATGTAGACATAATGTATTACTATTCCATACTGTCCTTACGTGTCAGGCCTCTGTGTATATAGACATAATGCATTACTATTCCATACTATCCTTACGTGTCAGGCCTCTGTGTATGTAGATATAATGCATTACTATTCCATACTGTCCTTACGTGTCAGGCCTCTGTGTATGTAGATATAATGCATTACTATTCCATACTGTCCTTACGTGTCAGGCCTCTGTGTATATAGACATAATGCATTACTATTCCATACTATTCTTACGTGTCAGGCCTCTGTGTATGTAGATATAATGCATTACTATTCCATACTGTCCTTACGTGTCAGGCCTCTGTGTATGTAGATATAATGTATTACTATTCCATACTGTCCTTACGTGTCAGGCCTCTGTGTATATAGACATAATGCATTACTATTCCATACTGTCCTTACGTGTCAGGCCTCTGTGTATATATAGACATAATGCATTACTTTTCCATACTGTCCTTACGTGTCAGGCCTCTGTGTATATAGACATAATGCATTACTATTCCATACTGTCCTTACGTGTCAGGCCTCTGTGTATGTAGATATAATGCATTACTATTCCATACTGTCCTCACGTGTCAGGCCTCTGTGTATGTAGATATAATGCATTACTATTCCATACTGTCCTTACGTGTCAGGCCTCTGTGTATGTAGACATAATGCATTACTATTCCATACTGTCCTTACGTGTCAGGCCTCTCTGTGTACATAGACATAATGCATTACTATTCCATACTGTCCTTACGTGTCAGGCCTCTGTGTATGTAGACATAATGCATTACTATTCCATACTGTCCTTACGTATCAGGTCTCTCTGTGTATATAGACATAATGCATTACTATTCCATACTGTCCTTACGTGTCAGCCCTCTCTGTGTATATAGACATAATGCATTACTATTCCATACTGTCCTTACGTGTCAGGCCTCTGTGTATATAGACATAATGTATTACTATTCTATACTGTCCTTACGTGTCAGGTCTCTCTGTGTATATATAGACATAATGCATTACTATTCCATACTGTCCTTACGTATCAGGCCTCTGTGTATGTACCATAATGCATTACTATTCCATACTGTCCTTACGTGTCAGGCCTCTCTGTGTATGTAGACATAATGCATTACTATTCCATACTGTCCTTACGTGTCAGGCCTCTGTTTATATATAGACATAATGCATTATTATTCCATACTGTCCTTACGTGTCAGGCCTCTGTGTATATAGACATAATGCATTACTATTCCATACTGTCCTTACGTGTCAGGCCTCTGTTTATATATAGACATAATGCATTACTATTCCATACTGTCCTTACGTGTCAGGCCTCTGTGTATAGACATAATGCATTACTATTCCATACTGTCCTTACGTGTCAGGCCTCTGTGTATATAGACATAATGCATTACTATTCCATACTGTCCTTACATGTCAGGCCTCTGTGTATATATAGACATAATGCATTACTATTCCATACTGTCCTTACGTGTCAGGCCTCTGTGTATGTAGACATAATGTATTACTATTCCATACTGTCCTTACGTGTCAGGCCTCTGTGTATGTAGACATAATGCATTACTATTCCATACTGTCCTTACGTGTCAGGCCTCTGTGTATGTAGCCATAATGCATTACTATTCCATACTGTCCTTACGTGTCAGGCCTCTGTGTATGTAGCCATAATGCATTACTATTCCATACTGTCCTTACGTGTCAGGCCTCTGTGTATTTAGCCATAATGCATTACTATTCCATACTGTCCTTTCGTGTCAGGTCTCTCTGTGTATATAGACATAATGCATTACTATTCCATACTGTCCTTACGTGTCAGGCCTCTGTGTATGTAGCCATAATGCATTACTATTCCATACTGTCCTTACGTGTCAGGCCTCTGTGTATATAGACATAATGCATTACTATTCCATACTGTCCTTACGTGTCAGGCCTCTCTGTGTATATAGACATAATGCATTACTATTCCATACTGTCCTTACGTGTCAGGCCTCTGTGTATGTAGATATAATGCACTACTATTCCATACTGTCCTTACGTGTCAGGTCTCTCTGTGTATATAGACATAATGCATTACTATTCCATACTGTCCTTACGTGTCAGGCCTCTGTGTATGTAGATATAATGCACTACTATTCCATACTGTCCTTACGTGTCAGGCCTCTCTGTGTATATAGACATAATGCATTACTATTCCATACTGTCCTTACGTGTCAGGCCTCTGTGTATATAGACATAATGCATTACTATTCCATACTGTCCTTACGTGTCAGGCCTCTGTGTATGTAGACATAATGCATTACTATTCCATACTGTCCTTACGTGTCAGGCCTCTGTGTATGTAGCCATAATGCATTACTATTCCATACTGTCCTTACGTGTCAGGCCTCTCTGTGTATGTAGACATAATGCATTACTATTCCATACTGTCCTTATGTGTCAGGCCTCTCTGTGTATATAGACATAATGCATTACTATTCCATACTGTCCTTACGTGTCAGGTCTCTCTGTGTATATAGACATAATGCATTACTATTCCATACTGTCCTTACGTGTCAGGCCTCTCTGTGTATATAGACATAATGCATTACTATTCCATACTGTCCTTACGTATCAGGCCTCTGTGTATATAGATATAATGTATTACTATTCCATACTGTCCTTACGTGTCAGGCCTCTGTGTATGTAGACATAATGCATTACTATTCCATACTGTTCTTACGTGTCAGGCCTCTGTGTATGTAGATATAATGCATTACTATTCCATACTGTCCTTACGTGTCAGGCCTCTCTGTGTATGTAGACATAATGCATTACTATTCCATACTGTCCTTATGTGTCAGGCCTCTCTGTGTATATAGACATAATGCATTACTATTCCATACTGTCCTTACGTGTCAGGTCTCTCTGTGTATATAGACATAATGCATCACTATTCCATACTGTCCTTACGTGTCAGGCCTCTCTGTGTATATAGACATAATGCATTACTATTCCATACTGTCCTTACGTATCAGGCCTCTGTGTATATAGATATAATGTATTACTATTCCATACTGTCCTTACGTGTCAGGCCTCTGTGTATGTAGACATAATGCATTACTATTCCATACTGTCCTTACGTATCAGGCCTCTGTGTATATAGATATAATGTATTACTATTCCATACTGTCCTTACGTGTCAGGCCTCTGTGTATGTAGACATAAGGCATTACTATTCCATACTGTCCTTACGTGTCAGGCCTCTGTGTATATAGACATAATGCATTACTATTCCATACTGTCCTTACGTGTCAGGCCTCTGTGTATATAGATATAATGCATTACTATTCCATATTGTCCTTACGTGTCAGGCCTCTGTGTATGTAGACATAATGCATTACTATTCCATACTGTCCTTACGTGTCAGGCCTCTGTGTATATAGACATAATGCATTACTATTCCATACTGTCCTTACGTATCAGGCCTCTGTGTATATAGATATAATGTATTACTATTCCATACTGTCCTTACGTGTCAGGCCTCTGTGTATGTAGACATAATGCATTACTATTCCATACTGTCCTTACGTGTCAGGCCTCTGTGTATATAGATATAATGCATTACTATTCCATACTGTCCTTACGTGTCAGGCCTCTGTGTATGTAGCCATAATGCATTACTATTCCATACTGTCCTTACGTGTCAGGCCTCTGTGTATATAGACATAATGCATTACTATTCCATACTGTCCTTACGTGTCAGGCCTCTGTGTATGTAGACATAATGCATTACTATTCCATACTGTCCTTACATGTCAGGCCTCTGTGTATATAGACATAATGCATTACTATTCCATACTGTCCTTACGTGTCAGGCCTCTGTGTATATAGACATAATGCATTACTATTCCATACTGTCCTTACGTGTCAGGCCTCTGTGTATGTAGACATAATGCATTACTATTCCATACTGTCCTTACGTGTCAGGCCTCTGTGTATGTAGCCATAATGCATTACTATTCCATACTGTCCTTACGTGTCAGGCCTCTGTGTATGTAGACATAATGCATTACTATTCCATACTGTCCTTACGTGTCAGGCCTCTGTGTATGTAGCCATAATGCATTACTATTCCATACTGTCCTTACGTGTCAGGCCTCTGTGTATATAGACATAATGCATTACTATTCCATACTGTCCTTACGAGTCAGGCCTCTGTGTATGTAGATATAATGCATTACTATTCCATACTGTCCTTACGTGTCAGGCCTCTCTGTGTATGTAGACATAATGTATTACTATTCCATACTGTCCTTACGTGTCAGGCCTCTGTGTATATAGACATAATGCATTACTATTCCATACTATCCTTACGTGTCAGGCCTCTGTGTATGTAGATATAATGCATTACTATTCCATACTGTCCTTACGTGTCAGGCCTCTGTGTATGTAGATATAATGCATTACTATTCCATACTGTCCTTACGTGTCAGGCCTCTGTGTATATAGACATAATGTATTACTATTCCATACTATCCTTACGTGTCAGGCCTCTGTGTATGTAGATATAATGCATTACTATTCCATACTGTCCTTACGTGTCAGGCCTCTGTGTATGTAGATATAATGTATTACTATTCCATACTGTCCTTACGTGTCAGGCCTCTGTGTATATAGACATAATGCATTACTATTCCATACTGCCCTTACGTGTCAGGCCTCTGTGTATATATAGACATAATGCATTACTATTCCATACTGTCCTTACGTGTCAGGCCTCTGTGTATATAGACATAATGCATTACTATTCCATACTGTCCTTACGTGTCAGGCCTCTGTGTATGTAGATATAATGCATTACTATTCCATACTGTCCTCACGTGTCAGGCCTCTGTGTATGTAGATATAATGCATTACTATTCCATACTGTCCTTACGTGTCAGGCCTCTGTGTATGTAGACATAATGCATTACTATTCCATACTGTCCTTACGTGTCAGGCCTCTCTGTGTACATAGACATAATGCATTACTATTCCATACTGTCCTTACGTGTCAGGCCTCTGTGTATGTAGACATAATGCATTACTATTCCATACTGTCCTTACGTATCAGGTCTCTCTGTGTATATAGACATAATGCATTACTATTCCATACTGTCCTTACGTGTCAGCCCTCTCTGTGTATATAGACATAATGCATTACTATTCCATACTGTCCTTACGTGTCAGGCCTCTGTGTATATAGACATAATGTATTACTATTCTATACTGTCCTTACGTGTCAGGTCTCTCTGTGTATATATAGACATAATGCATTACTATTCCATACTGTCCTTACGTATCAGGCCTCTGTGTATGTACCATAATGCATTACTATTCCATACTGTCCTTACGTGTCAGGCCTCTCTGTGTATGTAGACATAATGCATTACTATGCCATACTGTCCTTACGTGTCAGGCCTCTGTTTATATATAGACATAATACATTACTATTCCATACTGTCCTTACGTGTCAGGCCTCTGTGTATATAGACATAATGCATTACTATTCCATACTGTCCTTACGTGTCAGGCCTCTGTTTATATATAGACATAATGCATTACTATTCCATACTGTCCTTACGTGTCAGGCCTCTGTGTATATAGACATAATGCATTACTATTCCATACTGTCCTTACGTGTCAGGCCTCTGTGTATATAGACATAATGCATTACTATTCCATACTGTCCTTACATGTCAGGCCTCTGTGTATATATAGACATAATGCATTACTATTCCATACTGTCCTTACGTGTCAGGCCTCTGTGTATGTAGACATAATGTATTACTATTCCATACTGTCCTTACGTGTCAGGCCTCTGTGTATGTAGACATAATGCATTACTATTCCATACTGTCCTTACGTGTCAGGCCTCTGTGTATGTAGCCATAATGCATTACTATTCCATACTGTCCTTACGTGTCAGGCCTCTGTGTATGTAGCCATAATGCATTACTATTCCATACTGTCCTTACGTGTCAGGCCTCTGTGTATTTAGCCATAATGCATTACTATTCCATACTGTCCTTACGTGTCAGGTCTCTCTGTGTATATAGACATAATGCATTACTATTCCATACTGTCCTTACGTGTCAGGCCTCTGTGTATGTAGCCATAATGCATTACTATTCCATACTGTCCTTACGTGTCAGGCCTCTGTGTATATAGACATAATGCATTACTATTCCATACTGTCCTTACGTGTCAGGCCTCTCTGTGTATATAGACATAATGCATTACTATTCCATACTGTCCTTACGTGTCAGGCCTCTGTGTATGTAGATATAATGCACTACTATTCCATACTGTCCTTACGTGTCAGGTCTCTCTGTGTATATAGACATAATGCATTACTATTCCATACTGTCCTTACGTGTCAGGCCTCTGTGTATGTAGATATAATGCACTACTATTCCATACTGTCCTTACGTGTCAGGCCTCTCTGTGTATATAGACATAATGCATTACTATTCCATACTGTCCTTACGTGTCAGGCCTCTGTTTATATATAGACATAATGCATTACTATTCCATACTGTCCTTACGTGTCAGGCCTCTGTGTATATATAGACATAATGCATTACTATTCCATACTGTCCTTACGTGTCAGGCCTCTGTGTATGTAGATATAATGCATTACTATTCCATACTGTCCTTACGTGTCAGGCCTCTCTGTGTATATATAGACATAATGCATTACTATTCCATACTGTCCTTACGTGTCAGGCCTCTGTGTATATATAGACATAATGCATTACTATTCCATACTGTCCTTACGTGTCAGGCCTCTGTGTATGTAGACATAATGCATTACTATTCCATACTGTCCTTACGTGTCAGGCCTCTGTGTATATAGACATAATGCATTACTATTCCATACTGTCCTTACGTGTCAGGCCTCTGTGTATGTAGACATAATGCATTACTATTCCAAACTGTCCTTACGTGTCAGGCCTCTCTGTGTATGTAGATATAATGCATTACTATTCCATACTGTCCTTACGTGTCAGGCCTCTCTGTGTATATAGACATAATGCATTACTATTCCATACTGTCCTTACGTGTCAGGCCTCTGTGTACATATAGACATAATGCATTACTATTCCATACTGTTCTTACGTGTCAGGCCTCTGTGTATATAGACATAATGCATTACTATTCCATACTGTCCTTACGTGTCAGGCCTCTGTGTATATAGACATAATGCATTACTATTCCATACTGTCCTTACGTGTCAGGCCTCTGTGTATGTAGATATAATGCATTACTATTCCATACTGTCCTTACGTGTCAGGCCTCTCTGTGTATATATAGACATAATGCATTACTATTCCATACTGTCCTTACGTGTCAGGCCTCTGTGTATATAGACATAATGTATTACTATTCCATACTGTCCTTACGTGTCAGGCCTCTCTGTGTATATAGACATAATGCATTACTATTCCATACTGTCCTTACGTGTCAGGCCTCTGTGTATGTAGCCATAATGCATTACTATTCCATACTGTCCTTACGTGTCAGGCCTCTGTGTATATAGACATAATGTATTACTATTCCATACTGTCCTTACGTGTCAGGACTCTGTGTATATAGACATAATGCATTACTATTCCATACTGTCCTTACGTGTCAGGCCTCTGTGTATATAGACATAATGCATTACTATTCCATACTGTCCTTACGTGTCAGACCTCTGTGTATATAGACATAATGCATTACTATTCCATACTGTCCTTACGTGTCAGGCCTCTGTGTATATAGACATAATGCATTACTATTCCATACTGTCCTTACGTGTCAGGCCTCTGTGTATGTAGATATAATGCATTACTATTCCATACTGTCCTTACGTGTCAGGCCTCTCTGTGTATATAGACATAATGCATTACTATTCCATACTGTCCTTACGTGTCAGGCCTCTGTGTATGTAGCCATAATGCATTACTATTCCATACTGTCCTTACGTGTCAGGCCTCTGTGTATATAGACATAATGTATTACTATTCCATACTGTCCTTACGTGTCAGGACTCTGTGTATATAGACATAATGCATTACTATTCCATACTGTCCTTACGTGTCAGGCCTCTGTGTATATAGACATAATGCATTACTATTCCATACTGTCCTTACGTGTCAGACCTCTGTGTATATAGACATAATGCATTACTATTCCATACTGTCCTTACGTGTCAGGCCTCTGTGTATATAGACATAATGCATTACTATTCCATACTGTCCTTACGTGTCAGGCCTCTGTGTATGTAGATATAATGCATTACTATTCCATACTGTCCTTACGTGTCAGGCCTCTGTGTATGTAGATATAATGCATTACTATTCCATACTGTCCTTACATGTCAGGCCTCTGTGTATGTAGATATAATGCATTACTATTCCATACTGTCCTTACGTGTCAGGCCTCTGTGTATGAAGATATAATGCATTACTATTCCATACTGTCCTTACGTGTCAGGCCTCTGTGTATATAGACATAATGCATTACTATTCCATACTGTCCTTACGTATCAGGCCTCTGTGTATGTAGCCATAATGCATTACTATTCCATACTGTCCTTACGTGTCAGGCCTCTGTGTATATAGACATAATGCATTACTATTCCATACTGTCCTTACGTGTCAGGCCTCTGTGTATGTAGATATAATGCATTACTATTCCATACTGTCCTTACGTGTCAGGCCTCTGTGTATGTAGATATAATGCATTACTATTCCATACTGTCCTTACGTGTCAGGCCTCTGTGTATGTAGATATAATGCATTACTATTCCATACTGTCCTTACGTGTCAGGCCTCTGTGTATATAGACATAATGCATTACTATTCCATACTGTCCTTACGTGTCAGGCCTCTGTGTATGTAGATATAATGCATTACTATTCCATACTGTCCTTACGTGTCAGGCCTCTGTGTATGTAGATATAATGCATTACTATTCCATACTGTCCTTACGTGTCAGGCCTCTGTGTATGTAGATATAATGCATTACTATTCCATACTGTCCTTACGTGTCAGGCCTCTGTGTATATAGACATAATGCATTACTATTCCATACTGTCCTTACGTGTCAGGCCTCTGTGTATGTAGATATAATGCATTACTATTCCATACTGTCCTTACGTGTCAGGCCTCTGTGTATGTAGATATAATGCATTACTATTCCATACTGTCCTTACGTGTCAGGCCTCTGTGTATATAGACATAATGCATTACTATTCCATACTGTCCTTACGTATCAGGTCTCTCTGTGTATATAGACATAATGCATTACTATTCCATACTGTCCTTACGTGTCAGGCCTCTGTGTATATAGACATAATGCATTACTATTCCATACTGTCCTTACGTGTCAGGCCTCTGTGTATATAGACATAATGCATTACTATTCCATACTGTCCTTACATGTCAGGCCTCTGTGTATATATAGACATAATGCATTACTATTCCATACTGTCCTTACGTGTCAGGCCTCTGTGTATGTAGACATAATGTATTACTATTCCATACTGTCCTTACGTGTCAGGCCTCTGTGTATGTAGACATAATGCATTACTATTCCATACTGTCCTTACGTGTCAGGCCTCTGTGTATGTAGCCATAATGCATTACTATTCCATACTGTCCTTACGTGTCAGGCCTCTGTGTATGTAGCCATAATGCATTACTATTCCATACTGTCCTTACGTGTCAGGCCTCTGTGTATGTAGCCATAATGCATTACTATTCCATACTGTCCTTACGTGTCAGGTCTCTCTGTGTATATAGGCATAATGCATTACTATTCCATACTGTCCTTACGTGTCAGGCCTCTGTGTATGTAGCCATAATGCATTACTATTCCATACTGTCCTTACGTGTCAGGCCTCTGTGTATATAGACATAATGCATTACTATTCCATACTGTCCTTACGTGTCAGGCCTCTCTGTGTATATAGACATAATGCATTACTATTCCATACTGTCCTTACGTGTCAGGCCTCTGTGTATGTAGATATAATGCACTACTATTCCATACTGTCCTTACGTGTCAGGTCTCTCTGTGTATATAGACATAATGCATTACTATTCCATACTGTCCTTACGTGTCAGGCCTCTGTGTATGTAGATATAATGCACTACTATTCCATACTGTCCTTACGTGTCAGGCCTCTCTGTGTATATAGACATAATGCATTACTATTCCATACTGTCCTTACGTGTCAGGCCTCTGTGTATATAGACATAATGCATTACTATTCCATACTGTCCTTACGTGTCAGGCCTCTGTGTATGTAGACATAATGCATTACTATTCCATACTGTCCTTACGTGTCAGGCCTCTGTGTATGTAGCCATAATGCATTACTATTCCATACTGTCCTTACGTGTCAGGCCTCTCTGTGTATGTAGACATAATGCATTACTATTCCATACTGTCCTTATGTGTCAGGCCTCTCTGTGTATATAGACATAATGCATTACTATTCCATACTGTCCTTACGTGTCAGGTCTCTCTGTGTATATAGACATAATGCATTACTATTCCATACTGTCCTTACGTGTCAGGCCTCTCTGTGTATATAGACATAATGCATTACTATTCCATACTGTCCTTACGTATCAGGCCTCTGTGTATATAGATATAATGTATTACTATTCCATACTGTCCTTACGTGTCAGGCCTCTGTGTATGTAGACATAATGCATTACTATTCCATACTGTCCTTACGTGTCAGGCCTCTGTGTATGTAGATATAATGCATTACTATTCCATACTGTCCTTACGTGTCAGGCCTCTCTGTGTATGTAGACATAATGCATTACTATTCCATACTGTCCTTATGTGTCAGGCCTCTCTGTGTATATAGACATAATGCATTACTATTCCATACTGT
Source organism: Pseudophryne corroboree (assembly GCF_028390025.1). Lineage (NCBI taxonomy): Eukaryota > Metazoa > Chordata > Amphibia > Anura > Myobatrachidae > Pseudophryne > Pseudophryne corroboree. The sequence goes on along the minus strand of NW_026967486.1, from coordinate 246,126 downwards.
CCTTACGTGTCAGGTCTCTCTGTGTATATAGACATAATGCATCACTATTCCATACTGTCCTTACGTGTCAGGCCTCTCTGTGTATATAGACATAATGCATTACTATTCCATACTGTCCTTACGTATCAGGCCTCTGTGTATATAGATATAATGTATTACTATTCCATACTGTCCTTACGTGTCAGGCCTCTGTGTATGTAGACATAATGCATTACTATTCCATACTGTCCTTACGTATCAGGCCTCTGTGTATATAGATATAATGTATTACTATTCCATACTGTCCTTACGTGTCAGGCCTCTGTGTATGTAGACATAATGCATTACTATTCCATACTGTCCTTACGTGTCAGGCCTCTGTGTATGTAGACATAATGCATTACTATTCCATACTGTCCTTACGTGTCAGGCCTCTGTGTATGTAGCCATAATGCATTACTATTCCATACTGTCCTTACGTGTCAGGCCTCTCTGTGTATGTAGACATAATGCATTACTATTCCATACTGTCCTTATGTGTCAGGCCTCTCTGTGTATATAGACATAATGCATTACTATTCCATACTGTCCTTACGTGTCAGGTCTCTCTGTGTATATAGACATAATGCATTACTATTCCATACTGTCCTTACGTGTCAGGCCTCTCTGTGTATATAGACATAATGCATTACTATTCCATACTGTCCTTACGTATCAGGCCTCTGTGTATATAGATATAATGTATTACTATTCCATACTGTCCTTACGTGTCAGGCCTCTGTGTATGTAGACATAATGCATTACTATTCCATACTGTCCTTACGTGTCAGGCCTCTGTGTATGTAGATATAATGCATTACTATTCCATACTGTCCTTACGTGTCAGGCCTCTCTGTGTATGTAGACATAATGCATTACTATTCCATACTGTCCTTATGTGTCAGGCCTCTCTGTGTATATAGACATAATGCATTACTATTCCATACTGTCCTTACGTGTCAGGTCTCTCTGTGTATATAGACATAATGCATCACTATTCCATACTGTCCTTACGTGTCAGGCCTCTCTGTGTATATAGACATAATGCATTACTATTCCATACTGTCCTTACGTATCAGGCCTCTGTGTATATAGATATAATGTATTACTATTCCATACTGTCCTTACGTGTCAGGCCTCTGTGTATGTAGACATAATGCATTACTATTCCATACTGTCCTTACGTATCAGGCCTCTGTGTATATAGATATAATGTATTACTATTCCATACTGTCCTTACGTGTCAGGCCTCTGTGTATGTAGACATAATGCATTACTATTCCATACTGTCCTTACGTGTCAGGCCTCTGTGTATATAGACATAATGCATTACTATTCCATACTGTCCTTACGTGTCAGGCCTCTGTGTATATAGATATAATGCATTACTATTCCATATTGTCCTTACGTGTCAGGCCTCTGTGTATGTAGACATAATGCATTACTATTCCATACTGTCCTTACGTGTCAGGCCTCTGTGTATATAGACATAATGCATTACTATTCCATACTGTCCTTACGTATCAGGCCTCTGTGTATATAGATATAATGTATTACTATTCCATACTGTCCTTACGTGTCAGGCCTCTGTGTATGTAGACATAATGCATTACTATTCCATACTGTCCTTACGTGTCAGGCCTCTGTGTATATAGATATAATGCATTACTATTCCATACTGTCCTTACGTGTCAGGCCTCTGTGTATGTAGCCATAATGCATTACTATTCCATACTGTCCTTACGTGTCAGGCCTCTGTGTATATAGACATAATGCATTACTATTCCATACTGTCCTTACGTGTCAGGCCTCTGTGTATGTAGACATAATGCATTACTATTCCATACTGTCCTTACGTGTCAGGCCTCTGTGTATGTAGATATAATGCATTACTATTCCATACTGTCCTTACATGTCAGGCCTCTGTGTATATAGACATAATGCATTACTATTCCATACTGTCCTTACGTGTCAGGCCTCTGTGTATATAGACATAATGCATTACTATTCCATACTGTCCTTACGTGTCAGGCCTCTGTGTATGTAGACATAATGCATTACTATTCCATACTGTCCTTACGTGTCAGGCCTCTGTGTATGTAGCCATAATGCATTACTATTCCATACTGTCCTTACGTGTCAGGCCTCTGTGTATGTAGACATAATGCATTACTATTCCATACTGTCCTTACGTGTCAGGCCTCTGTGTATGTAGCCATAATGCATTACTATTCCATACTGTCCTTACGTGTCAGGCCTCTGTGTATGTAGCCATAATGCATTACTATTCCATACTGTCCTTACGTGTCAGGTCTCTCTGTGTATATAGGCATAATGCATTACTATTCCATACTGTCCTTACGTGTCAGGCCTCTGTGTATGTAGCCATAATGCATTACTATTCCATACTGTCCTTACGTGTCAGGCCTCTGTGTATATAGACATAATGCATTACTATTCCATACTGTCCTTACGTGTCAGGCCTCTCTGTGTATATAGACATAATGCATTACTATTCCATACTGTCCTTACGTGTCAGGCCTCTGTGTATGTAGACATAATGCATTACTATTCCATACTGTCCTTACGTGTCAGGCCTCTGTGTATATAGACATAATGCATTACTATTCCATACTGTCCTTACGTGTCAGGCCTCTGTGTATATAGATATAATGCATTACTATTCCATATTGTCCTTACGTGTCAGGCCTCTGTGTATGTAGACATAATGCATTACTATTCCATACTGTCCTTACGTGTCAGGCCTCTGTGTATATAGACATAATGCATTACTATTCCATACTGTCCTTACGTATCAGGCCTCTGTGTATATAGATATAATGTATTACTATTCCATACTGTCCTTACGTGTCAGGCCTCTGTGTATGTAGACATAATGCATTACTATTCCATACTGTCCTTACGTGTCAGGCCTCTGTGTATATAGATATAATGCATTACTATTCCATACTGTCCTTACGTGTCAGGCCTCTGTGTATGTAGCCATAATGCATTACTATTCCATACTGTCCTTACGTGTCAGGCCTCTGTGTATATAGACATAATGCATTACTATTCCATACTGTCCTTACGTGTCAGGCCTCTGTGTATGTAGACATAATGCATTACTATTCCATACTGTCCTTACGTGTCAGGCCTCTGTGTATGTAGATATAATGCATTACTATTCCATACTGTCCTTACATGTCAGGCCTCTGTGTATATAGACATAATGCATTACTATTCCATACTGTCCTTACGTGTCAGGCCTCTGTGTATATAGACATAATGCATTACTATTCCATACTGTCCTTACGTGTCAGGCCTCTGTGTATGTAGACATAATGCATTACTATTCCATACTGTCCTTACGTGTCAGGCCTCTGTGTATGTAGCCATAATGCATTACTATTCCATACTGTCCTTACGTGTCAGGCCTCTGTGTATGTAGACATAATGCATTACTATTCCATACTGTCCTTACGTGTCAGGCCTCTGTGTATGTAGCCATAATGCATTACTATTCCATACTGTCCTTACGTGTCAGGCCTCTGTGTATGTAGCCATAATGCATTACTATTCCATACTGTCCTTACGTGTCAGGTCTCTCTGTGTATATAGGCATAATGCATTACTATTCCATACTGTCCTTACGTGTCAGGCCTCTGTGTATGTAGCCATAATGCATTACTATTCCATACTGTCCTTACGTGTCAGGCCTCTGTGTATATAGACATAATGCATTACTATTCCATACTGTCCTTACGTGTCAGGCCTCTCTGTGTATATAGACATAATGCATTACTATTCCATACTGTCCTTACGTGTCAGGCCTCTGTGTATGTAGATATAATGCACTACTATTCCATACTGTCCTTACGTGTCAGGCCTCTCTGTGTATATAGACATAATGCATTACTATTCCATACTGTCCTTACGTGTCAGGCCTCTGTGTATATAGACATAATGCATTACTATTCCATACTGTCCTTACGTGTCAGGCCTCTGTGTATGTAGCCATAATGCATTACTATTCCATACTGTCCTTACGTGTCAGGCCTCTGTGTATGTAGACATAATGCATTACTATTCCATACTGTCCTTACGTGTCAGGCCTCTGTGTATGTAGCCATAATGCATTACTATTCCATACTGTCCTTACGTGTCAGGCCTCTGTGTATGTAGCCATAATGCATTACTATTCCATACTGTCCTTACGTGTCAGGTCTCTCTGTGTATATAGGCATAATGCATTACTATTCCATACTGTCCTTACGTGTCAGGCCTCTGTGTATGTAGCCATAATGCATTACTATTCCATACTGTCCTTACGTGTCAGGCCTCTGTGTATATAGACATAATGCATTACTATTCCATACTGTCCTTACGTGTCAGGCCTCTCTGTGTATATAGACATAATGCATTACTATTCCATACTGTCCTTACGTGTCAGGCCTCTGTGTATGTAGACATAATGCATTACTATTCCATACTGTCCTTACGTGTCAGGCCTCTGTGTATATAGACATAATGCATTACTATTCCATACTGTCCTTACGTGTCAGGCCTCTGTGTATATAGATATAATGCATTACTATTCCATATTGTCCTTACGTGTCAGGCCTCTGTGTATGTAGACATAATGCATTACTATTCCATACTGTCCTTACGTGTCAGGCCTCTGTGTATATAGACATAATGCATTACTATTCCATACTGTCCTTACGTATCAGGCCTCTGTGTATATAGATATAATGTATTACTATTCCATACTGTCCTTACGTGTCAGGCCTCTGTGTATGTAGACATAATGCATTACTATTCCATACTGTCCTTACGTGTCAGGCCTCTGTGTATATAGATATAATGCATTACTATTCCATACTGTCCTTACGTGTCAGGCCTCTGTGTATGTAGCCATAATGCATTACTATTCCATACTGTCCTTACGTGTCAGGCCTCTGTGTATATAGACATAATGCATTACTATTCCATACTGTCCTTACGTGTCAGGCCTCTGTGTATGTAGACATAATGCATTACTATTCCATACTGTCCTTACGTGTCAGGCCTCTGTGTATGTAGATATAATGCATTACTATTCCATACTGTCCTTACATGTCAGGCCTCTGTGTATATAGACATAATGCATTACTATTCCATACTGTCCTTACGTGTCAGGCCTCTGTGTATATAGACATAATGCATTACTATTCCATACTGTCCTTACGTGTCAGGCCTCTGTGTATGTAGACATAATGCATTACTATTCCATACTGTCCTTACGTGTCAGGCCTCTGTGTATGTAGCCATAATGCATTACTATTCCATACTGTCCTTACGTGTCAGGCCTCTGTGTATGTAGACATAATGCATTACTATTCCATACTGTCCTTACGTGTCAGGCCTCTGTGTATGTAGCCATAATGCATTACTATTCCATACTGTCCTTACGTGTCAGGCCTCTGTGTATGTAGCCATAATGCATTACTATTCCATACTGTCCTTACGTGTCAGGTCTCTCTGTGTATATAGGCATAATGCATTACTATTCCATACTGTCCTTACGTGTCAGGCCTCTGTGTATGTAGCCATAATGCATTACTATTCCATACTGTCCTTACGTGTCAGGCCTCTGTGTATATAGACATAATGCATTACTATTCCATACTGTCCTTACGTGTCAGGCCTCTCTGTGTATATAGACATAATGCATTACTATTCCATACTGTCCTTACGTGTCAGGCCTCTGTGTATGTAGATATAATGCACTACTATTCCATACTGTCCTTACGTGTCAGGCCTCTCTGTGTATATAGACATAATGCATTACTATTCCATACTGTCCTTACGTGTCAGGCCTCTGTGTATATAGACATAATGCATTACTATTCCATACTGTCCTTACGTGTCAGGCCTCTGTGTATGTAGACATAATGCATTACTATTCCATACTGTCCTTACGTGTCAGGCCTCTGTGTATGTAGCCATAATGCATTACTATTCCATACTGTCCTTACGTGTCAGGCCTCTCTGTGTATGTAGACATAATGCATTACTATTCCATACTGTCCTTATGTGTCAGGCCTCTCTGTGTATATAGACATAATGCATTACTATTCCATACTGTCCTTACGTGTCAGGTCTCTCTGTGTATATAGACATAATGCATTACTATTCCATACTGTCCTTACGTGTCAGGCCTCTCTGTGTATATAGACATAATGCATTACTATTCCATACTGTCCTTACGTATCAGGCCTCTGTGTATATAGATATAATGTATTACTATTCCATACTGTCCTTACGTGTCAGGCCTCTGTGTATGTAGACATAATGCATTACTATTCCATACTGTCCTTACGTGTCAGGCCTCTGTGTATGTAGATATAATGCATTACTATTCCATACTGTCCTTACGTGTCAGGCCTCTCTGTGTATGTAGACATAATGCATTACTATTCCATACTGTCCTTATGTGTCAGGCCTCTCTGTGTATATAGACATAATGCATTACTATTCCATACTGTCCTTACGTGTCAGGTCTCTCTGTGTATATAGACATAATGCATCACTATTCCATACTGTCCTTACGTGTCAGGCCTCTCTGTGTATATAGACATAATGCATTACTATTCCATACTGTCCTTACGTATCAGGCCTCTGTGTATATAGATATAATGTATTACTATTCCATACTGTCCTTACGTGTCAGGCCTCTGTGTATGTAGACATAATGCATTACTATTCCATACTGTCCTTACGTATCAGGCCTCTGTGTATATAGATATAATGTATTACTATTCCATACTGTCCTTACGTGTCAGGCCTCTGTGTATGTAGACATAATGCATTACTATTCCATACTGTCCTTACGTGTCAGGCCTCTGTGTATGTAGACATAATGCATTACTATTCCATACTGTCCTTACGTGTCAGGCCTCTGTGTATGTAGCCATAATGCATTACTATTCCATACTGTCCTTACGTGTCAGGCCTCTCTGTGTATGTAGACATAATGCATTACTATTCCATACTGTCCTTATGTGTCAGGCCTCTCTGTGTATGTAGACATAATGCATTACTATTCCATACTGTCCTTACGTGTCAGGCCTCTGTGTATGTAGCCATAATGCATTACTATTCCATACTGTCCTTACGTGTCAGGCCTCTCTGTGTATGTAGACATAATGCATTACTATTCCATACTGTCCTTACGTGTCAGGCCTCTGTGTATGTAGATATAATGCATTACTATTCCATACTGTCCTTACGTGTCAGGCCTCTCTGTGTATGTAGACATAATGCATTACTATTCCATACTGTCCTTATGTGTCAGGCCTCTCTGTGTATATAGACATAATGCATTACTATTCCATACTGTCCTTACGTGTCAGGTCTCTCTGTGTATATAGACATAATGCATCACTATTCCATACTGTCCTTACGTGTCAGGCCTCTCTGTGTATATAGACATAATGCATTACTATTCCATACTGTCCTTACGTATCAGGCCTCTGTGTATATAGATATAATGTATTACTATTCCATACTGTCCTTACGTGTCAGGCCTCTGTGTATGTAGACATAATGCATTACTATTCCATACTGTCCTTACGTATCAGGCCTCTGTGTATATAGATATAATGTATTACTATTCCATACTGTCCTTACGTGTCAGGCCTCTGTGTATGTAGACATAATGCATTACTATTCCATACTGTCCTTACGTGTCAGGCCTCTGTGTATATAGACATAATGCATTACTATTCCATACTGTCCTTACGTGTCAGGCCTCTGTGTATATAGATATAATGCATTACTATTCCATATTGTCCTTACGTGTCAGGCCTCTGTGTATGTAGACATAATGCATTACTATTCCATACTGTCCTTACGTGTCAGGCCTCTGTGTATATAGACATAATGCATTACTATTCCATACTGTCCTTACGTATCAGGCCTCTGTGTATATAGATATAATGTATTACTATTCCATACTGTCCTTACGTGTCAGGCCTCTGTGTATGTAGACATAATGCATTACTATTCCATACTGTCCTTACGTGTCAGGCCTCTGTGTATGTAGCCATAATGCATTACTATTCCATACTGTCCTTACGTGTCAGGCCTCTGTGTATATAGACATAATGCATTACTATTCCATACTGTCCTTACGTGTCAGGCCTCTGTGTATGTAGACATAATGCATTACTATTCCATACTGTCCTTACGTGTCAGGCCTCTGTGTATGTAGATATAATGCATTACTATTCCATACTGTCCTTACATGTCAGGCCTCTGTGTATATAGACATAATGCATTACTATTCCATACTGTCCTTACGTGTCAGGCCTCTGTGTATATAGACATAATGCATTACTATTCCATACTGTCCTTACGTGTCAGGCCTCTGTGTATGTAGACATAATGCATTACTATTCCATACTGTCCTTACGTGTCAGGCCTCTGTGTATGTAGCCATAATGCATTACTATTCCATACTGTCCTTACGTGTCAGGCCTCTGTGTATGTAGACATAATGCATTACTATTCCATACTGTCCTTACGTGTCAGGCCTCTGTGTATGTAGCCATAATGCATTACTATTCCATACTGTCCTTACGTGTCAGGCCTCTGTGTATATAGACATAATGCATTACTATTCCATACTGTCCTTACGAGTCAGGCCTCTGTGTATGTAGATATAATGCATTACTATTCCATACTGTCCTTACGTGTCAGGCCTCTCTGTGTATGTAGACATAATGTATTACTATTCCATACTGTCCTTACGTGTCAGGCCTCTGTGTATATAGACATAATGCATTACTATTCCATACTATCCTTACGTGTCAGGCCTCTGTGTATGTAGATATAATGCATTACTATTCCATACTGTCCTTACGTGTCAGGCCTCTGTGTATGTAGATATAATGCATTGCTATTCCATACTGTCCTTACGTGTCAGGCCTCTGTGTATATAGACATAATGTATTACTATTCCATACTGTTCTTATGTGTCAGGCCTCTGTGTATGTAGATATAATGCATTACTATTCCATACTGTCCTTACGTGTCAGGCCTCTGTGTATGTAGATATAATGTATTACTATTCCATACTGTCCTTACGTGTCAGGCCTCTGTGTATGTAGATATAATGCATTACTATTCCATACTGTCCTTACGTGTCAGGCCTCTGTGTATATATAGACATAATGCATTACTATTCCATACTGTCCTTACGTGTCAGGCCTCTGTGTATATAGACATAATGCATTACTATTCCATACTGTCCTTACGTGTCAGGCCTCTGTGTATGTAGATATAATGCATTACTATTCCATACTGTCCTCACGTGTCAGGCCTCTGTGTATGTAGATATAATGCATTACTATTCCATACTGTCCTTACGTGTCAGGCCTCTGTGTATGTAGACATAATGCATTACTATTCCATACTGTCCTTACGTGTCAGGCCTCTCTGTGTACATAGACATAATGCATTACTATTCCATACTGTCCTTACGTGTCAGGCCTCTGTGTATGTAGACATAATGCATTACTATTCCATACTGTCCTTACGTATCAGGTCTCTCTGTGTATATAGACATAATGCATTACTATTCCATACTGTCCTTACGTGTCAGCCCTCTCTGTGTATATAGACATAATGCATTACTATTCCATACTGTCCTTACGTGTCAGGCCTCTGTGTATATAGACATAATGTATTACTATTCTATACTGTCCTTACGTGTCAGGTCTCTCTGTGTATATATAGACATAATGCATTACTATTCCATACTGTCCTTACGTATCAGGCCTCTGTGTATGTACCATAATGCATTACTATTCCATACTGTCCTTACGTGTCAGGCCTCTCTGTGTATGTAGACATAATGCATTACTATTCCATACTGTCCTTACGTGTCAGGCCTCTGTTTATATATAGACATAATGCATTACTATTCCATACTGTCCTTACGTGTCGGGCCTCTGTGTATATAGACATAATGCATTACTATTCCATACTGTCCTTACGTGTCAGGCCTCTGTTTATATATAGACATAATGCATTACTATTCCATACTGTCCTTACGTGTCAGGCCTCTGTGTATAGACATAATGCATTACTATTCCATACTGTCCTTACGTGTCAGGCCTCTGTGTATTTAGACATAATGCATTACTATTCCATACTGTCCTTACGTGTCAGGCCTCTGTGTATGTAGACATAATGTATTACTATTCCATACTGTCCTTACGTGTCAGGCCTCTGTGTATGTAGACATAATGCATTACTATTCCATACTGTCCTTACGTGTCAGGCCTCTGTGTATGTAGCCATAATGCATTACTATTCCATACTGTCCTTACGTGTCAGGCCTCTGTGTATGTAGCCATAATGCATTACTATTCCATACTGTCCTTACGTGTCAGGCCTCTGTGTATTTAGCCATAATGCATTACTATTCCATACTGTCCTTACGTGTCAGGTCTCTCTGTGTATATAGACATAATGCATTACTATTCCATACTGTCCTTACGTGTCAGGCCTCTGTGTATATAGATATAATGTATTACTATTCCATACTGTCCTTACGTGTCAGGCCTCTGTGTATATAGACATAATGCATTACTATTCCATACTGTCCTTACGTGTCAGGCCTCTGTGTATGTAGATATAATGCATTACTATTCCATACTGTCCTTACGTGTCAGGCCTCTGTGTATGTAGATATAATGCATTACTATTCCATACTGTCCTTACGTGTCAGGCCTCTGTGTATATAGACATAATGCATTACTATTCCATACTGTCCTTACGTATCAGGTCTCTCTGTGTATATAGACATAATGCATTACTATTCCATACTGTCCTTACGTGTCAGGCCTCTGTGTATATAGACATAATGCATTACTATTCCATGCTGTCCTTACGTGTCAGGCCTCTGTGTATATAGACATAATGCATTACTATTCCATACTGTCCTTACATGTCAGGCCTCTGTGTATATATAGACATAATGCATTACTATTCCATACTGTCCTTACGTGTCAGGCCTCTGTGTATGTAGACATAATGTATTACTATTCCATACTGTCCTTACGTGTCAGGCCTCTGTGTATGTAGACATAATGCATTACTATTCCATACTGTCCTTACGTGTCAGGCCTCTGTGTATGTAGCCATAATGCATTACTATTCCATACTGTCCTTACGTGTCAGGCCTCTGTGTATGTAGCCATAATGCATTACTATTCCATACTGTCCTTACGTGTCAGGCCTCTGTGTATGTAGCCATAATGCATTACTATTCCATACTGTCCTTACGTGTCAGGTCTCTCTGTGTATATAGGCATAATGCATTACTATTCCATACTGTCCTTACGTGTCAGGCCTCTGTGTATGTAGCCATAATGCATTACTATTCCATACTGTCCTTACGTGTCAGGCCTCTGTGTATATAGACATAATGCATTACTATTCCATACTGTCCTTACGTGTCAGGCCTCTCTGTGTATATAGACATAATGCATTACTATTCCATACTGTCCTTACGTGTCAGGCCTCTGTGTATGTAGATATAATGCACTACTATTCCATACTGTCCTTACGTGTCAGGTCTCTCTGTGTATATAGACATAATGCATTACTATTCCATACTGTCCTTACGTGTCAGGCCTCTGTGTATGTAGATATAATGCACTACTATTCCATACTGTCCTTACGTGTCAGGCCTCTCTGTGTATATAGACATAATGCATTACTATTCCATACTGTCCTTACGTGTCAGGCCTCTGTGTATATAGACATAATGCATTACTATTCCATACTGTCCTTACGTGTCAGGCCTCTGTGTATGTAGACATAATGCATTACTATTCCATACTGTCCTTACGTGTCAGGCCTCTGTGTATGTAGCCATAATGCATTACTATTCCATACTGTCCTTACGTGTCAGGCCTCTCTGTGTATGTAGACATAATGCATTACTATTCCATACTGTCCTTATGTGTCAGGCCTCTCTGTGTATATAGACATAATGCATTACTATTCCATACTGTCCTTACGTGTCAGGTCTCTCTGTGTATATAGACATAATGCATTACTATTCCATACTGTCCTTACGTGTCAGGCCTCTCTGTGTATATAGACATAATGCATTACTATTCCATACTGTCCTTACGTATCAGGCCTCTGTGTATATAGATATAATGTATTACTATTCCATACTGTCCTTACGTGTCAGGCCTCTGTGTATGTAGACATAATGCATTACTATTCCATACTGTCCTTACGTGTCAGGCCTCTGTGTATGTAGATATAATGCATTACTATTCCATACTGTCCTTACGTGTCAGGCCTCTCTGTGTATGTAGACATAATGCATTACTATTCCATACTGTCCTTATGTGTCAGGCCTCTCTGTGTATATAGACATAATGCATTACTATTCCATACTGTCCTTACGTGTCAGGTCTCTCTGTGTATATAGACATAATGCATCACTATTCCATACTGTCCTTACGTGTCAGGCCTCTCTGTGTATATAGACATAATGCATTACTATTCCATACTGTCCTTACGTATCAGGCCTCTGTGTATATAGATATAATGTATTACTATTCCATACTGTCCTTACGTGTCAGGCCTCTGTGTATGTAGACATAATGCATTACTATTCCATACTGTCCTTACGTATCAGGCCTCTGTGTATATAGATATAATGTATTACTATTCCATACTGTCCTTACGTGTCAGGCCTCTGTGTATGTAGACATAATGCATTACTATTCCATACTGTCCTTACGTGTCAGGCCTCTGTCTATGTAGACATAATGCATTACTATTCCATACTGTCCTTACGTGTCAGGCCTCTGTGTATGTAGCCATAATGCATTACTATTCCATACTGTCCTTACTTGTCAGGCCTCTCTGTGTATGTAGACATAATGCATTACTATTCCATACTGTCCTTATGTGTCAGGCCTCTCTGTGTATATAGACATAATGCATTACTATTCCATACTGTCCTTACGTGTCAGGTCTCTCTGTGTATATAGACATAATGCATTACTATTCCATACTGTCCTTACGTGTCAGGCCTCTCTGTGTATATAGACATAATGCATTACTATTCCATACTGTCCTTACGTATCAGGCCTCTGTGTATATAGATATAATGTATTACTATTCCATACTGTCCTTACGTGTCAGGCCTCTGTGTATGTAGACATAATGCATTACTATTCCATACTGTCCTTACGTGTCAGGTCTCTCTGTGTATATAGACATAATGCATCACTATTCCATACTGTCCTTACGTGTCAGGCCTCTCTGTGTATATAGACATAATGCATTACTATTCCATACTGTCCTTACGTATCAGGCCTCTGTGTATATAGATATAATGTATTACTATTCCATACTGTCCTTACGTGTCAGGCCTCTGTGTATGTAGACATAATGCATTACTATTCCATACTGTCCTTACGTATCAGGCCTCTGTGTATATAGATATAATGTATTACTATTCCATACTGTCCTTACGTGTCAGGCCTCTGTGTATGTAGACATAATGCATTACTATTCCATACTGTCCTTACGTGTCAGGCCTCTGTGTATATAGACATAATGCATTACTATTCCATACTGTCCTTACGTGTCAGGCCTCTGTGTATATAGATATAATGCATTACTATTCCATATTGTCCTTACGTGTCAGGCCTCTGTGTATGTAGACATAATGCATTACTATTCCATACTGTCCTTACGTGTCAGGCCTCTGTGTATATAGACATAATGCATTACTATTCCATACTGTCCTTACGTATCAGGCCTCTGTGTATATAGATATAATGTATTACTATTCCATACTGTCCTTACGTGTCAGGCCTCTGTGTATGTAGACATAATGCATTACTATTCCATACTGTCCTTACGTGTCAGGCCTCTGTGTATATAGATATAATGCATTACTATTCCATACTGTCCTTACGTGTCAGGCCTCTGTGTATGTAGCCATAATGCATTACTATTCCATACTGTCCTTACGTGTCAGGCCTCTGTGTATATAGACATAATGCATTACTATTCCATACTGTCCTTACGTGTCAGGCCTCTGTGTATGTAGACATAATGCATTACTATTCCATACTGTCCTTACGTGTCAGGCCTCTGTGTATGTAGATATAATGCATTACTATTCCATACTGTCCTTACATGTCAGGCCTCTGTGTATATAGACATAATGCATTACTATTCCATACTGTCCTTACGTGTCAGGCCTCTGTGTATATAGACATAATGCATTACTATTCCATACTGTCCTTACGTGTCAGGCCTCTGTGTATGTAGACATAATGCATTACTATTCCATACTGTCCTTACGTGTCAGGCCTCTGTGTATGTAGCCATAATGCATTACTATTTCATACTGTCCTTACGTGTCAGGCCTCTGTGTATGTAGACATAATGCATTACTATTCCATACTGTCCTTACGTGTCAGGCCTCTGTGTATGTAGCCATAATGCATTACTATTCCATACTGTCCTTACGTGTCAGGCCTCTGTGTATGTAGCCATAATGCATTACTATTCCATACTGTCCTTACGTGTCAGGTCTCTCTGTGTATATAGGCATAATGCATTACTATTCCATACTGTCCTTACGTGTCAGGCCTCTGTGTATGTAGCCATAATGGATTACTATTCCATACTGTCCTTACGTGTCAGGCCTCTGTGTATATAGACATAATGCATTACTATTCCATACTGTCCTTACGTGTCAGGCCTCTCTGTGTATATAGACATAATGCATTACTATTCCATACTGTCCTTACGTGTCAGGCCTCTGTGTATGTAGATATAATGCACTACTATTCCATACTGTCCTTACGTGTCAGGTCTCTCTGTGTATATAGACATAATGCATTACTATTCCATACTGTCCTTACGTGTCAGGCCTCTGTGTATGTAGATATAATGCACTACTATTCCATACTGTCCTTACGTGTCAGGCCTCTCTGTGTATATAGACATAATGCATTACTATTCCATACTGTCCTTACGTGTCAGGCCTCTGTGTATATAGACATAATTCATTACTATTCCATACTGTCCTTACGTGTCAGGCCTCTGTGTATGTAGACATAATGCATTACTATTCCATACTGTCCTTACGTGTCAGGCCTCTGTGTATGTAGCCATAATGCATTACTATTCCATACTGTCCTTACGTGTCAGGCCTCTCTGTGTATGTAGACATAATGCATCACTATTCCATACTGTTCTTATGTGTCAGGCCTCTCTGTGTATATAGACATAATGCATTACTATTCCATACTGTCCTTACGTGTCAGGTCTCTCTGTGTATATAGACATAATGCATTACTATTCCATACTGTCCTTACGTGTCAGGCCTCTCTGTGTATATAGACATAATGCATTACTATTCCATACTGTCCTTACGTATCAGGCCTCTGTGTATATAGATATAATGTATTACTATTCCATACTGTCCTTACGTGTCAGGCCTCTGTGTATGTAGACATAATGCATTACTATTCCATACTGTCCTTACGTGTCAGGCCTCTGTGTATGTAGATATAATGCATTACTATTCCATACTGTCCTTACGTGTCAGGCCTCTCTGTGTATGTAGACATAATGCATTACTATTCCATACTGTCCTTATGTGTCAGGCCTCTCTGTGTATATAGACATAATGCATTACTATTCCATACTGTCCTTACGTGTCAGGTCTCTCTGTGTATATAGACATAATGCATCACTATTCCATACTGTCCTTACGTGTCAGGCCTCTCTGTGTATATAGACATAATGCATTACTATTCCATACTGTCCTTACGTATCAGGCCTCTGTGTATATAGATATAATGTATTACTATTCCATACTGTCCTTACGTGTCAGGCCTCTGTGTATGTAGACATAATGCATTACTATTCCATACTGTCCTTACGTATCAGGCCTCTGTGTATATAGATATAATGTATTACTATTCCATACTGTCCTTACGTGTCAGGCCTCTGTGTATGTAGACATAATGCATTACTATTCCATACTGTCCTTACGTGTCAGGCCTCTGTGTATGTAGACATAATGCATTACTATTCCATACTGTCCTTACGTGTCAGGCCTCTGTGTATGTAGCCATAATGCATTACTATTCCATACTGTCCTTACGTGTCAGGCCTCTCTGTGTATGTAGACATAATGCATTACTATTCCATACTGTCCTTATGTGTCAGGCCTCTCTGTGTATATAGACATAATGCATTACTATTCCATACTGTCCTTACGTGTCAGGTCTCTCTGTGTATATAGACATAATGCATTACTATTCCATACTGTCCTTACGTGTCAGGCCTCTCTGTGTATATAGACATAATGCATTACTATTCCATACTGTCCTTACGTATCAGGCCTCTGTGTATATAGATATAATGTATTACTATTCCATACTGTCCTTACGTGTCAGGCCTCTGTGTATGTAGACATAATGCATTACTATTCCATACTGTCCTTACGTGTCAGGCCTCTGTGTATGTAGATATAATGCATTACTATTCCATACTGTCCTTACGTGTCAGGCCTCTCTGTGTATGGAGACATAATGCATTACTATTCCATACTGTCCTTATGTGTCAGGCCTCTCTGTGTATATAGACATAATGCATTACTATTCCATACTGTCCTTACGTGTCAGGTCTCTCTGTGTATATAGACATAATGCATCACTATTCCATACTGTCCTTACGTGTCAGGCCTCTCTGTGTATATAGACATAATGCATTACTATTCCATACTGTCCTTACGTATCAGGCCTCTGTGTATATAGATATAATGTATTACTATTCCATACTGTCCTTACGTGTCAGGCCTCTGTGTATGTAGACATAATGCATTACTATTCCATACTGTCCTTACGTATCAGGCCTCTGTGTATATAGATATAATGTATTACTATTCCATACTGTCCTTACGTGTCAGGCCTCTGTGTATGTAGACATAATGCATTACTATTCCATACTGTCCTTACGTGTCAGGCCTCTGTGTATATAGACATAATGCATTACTATTCCATACTGTCCTTACGTGTCAGGCCTCTGTGTATATAGATATAATGCATTACTATTCCATATTGTCCTTACGTGTCAGGCCTCTGTGTATGTAGACATAATGCATTACTATTCCATACTGTCCTTACGTGTCAGGCCTCTGTGTATATAGACATAATGCATTACTATTCCATACTGTCCTTACGTATCAGGCCTCTGTGTATATAGATATAATGTATTACTATTCCATACTGTCCTTACGTGTCAGGCCTCTGTGTATGTAGACATAATGCATTACTATTCCATACTGTCCTTACGTGTCAGGCCTCTGTGTATGTAGCCATAATGCATTACTATTCCATACTGTCCTTACGTGTCAGGCCTCTGTGTATATAGACATAATGCATTACTATTCCATACTGTCCTTACGTGTCAGGCCTCTGTGTATGTAGACATAATGCATTACTATTCCATACTGTCCTTACGTGTCAGGCCTCTGTGTATGTAGATATAATGCATTACTATTCCATACTGTCCTTACATGTCAGGCCTCTGTGTATATAGACATAATGCATTACTATTCCATACTGTCCTTACGTGTCAGGCCTCTGTGTATATAGACATAATGCATTACTATTCCATACTGTCCTTACGTGTCAGGCCTCTGTGTATGTAGACATAATGCATTACTATTCCATACTGTCCTTACGTGTCAGGCCTCTGTGTATGTAGCCATAATGCATTACTATTCCATACTGTCCTTACGTGTCAGGCCTCTGTGTATGTAGACATAATGCATTACTATTCCATACTGTCCTTACGTGTCAGGCCTCTGTGTATGTAGCCATAATGCATTACTATTCCATACTGTCCTTACGTGTCAGGCCTCTGTGTATATAGACATAATGCATTACTATTCCATACTGTCCTTACGAGTCAGGCCTCTGTGTATGTAGATATAATGCATTACTATTCCATACTGTCCTTACGTGTCAGGCCTCTCTGTGTATGTAGACATAATGTATTACTATTCCATACTGTCCTTACGTGTCAGGCCTCTGTGTATATAGACATAATGCATTACTATTCCATACTATCCTTACGTGTCAGGCCTCTGTGTATGTAGATATAATGCATTACTATTCCATACTGTCCTTACGTGTCAGGCCTCTGTGTATGTAGATATAATGCATTGCTATTCCATACTGTCCTTACGTGTCAGGCCTCTGTGTATATAGACATAATGTATTACTATTCCATACTGTTCTTATGTGTCAGGCCTCTGTGTATGTAGATATAATGCATTACTATTCCATACTGTCCTTACGTGTCAGGCCTCTGTGTATGTAGATATAATGTATTACTATTCCATACTGTCCTTACGTGTCAGGCCTCTGTGTATGTAGATATAATGCATTACTATTCCATACTGTCCTTACGTGTCAGGCCTCTGTGTATATATAGACATAATGCATTACTATTCCATACTGTCCTTACGTGTCAGGCCTCTGTGTATATAGACATAATGCATTACTATTCCATACTGTCCTTACGTGTCAGGCCTCTGTGTATGTAGATATAATGCATTACTATTCCATACTGTCCTCACGTGTCAGGCCTCTGTGTATGTAGATATAATGCATTACTATTCCATACTGTCCTTACGTGTCAGGCCTCTGTGTATGTAGACATAATGCATTACTATTCCATACTGTCCTTACGTGTCAGGCCTCTCTGTGTACATAGACATAATGCATTACTATTCCATACTGTCCTTACGTGTCAGGCCTCTGTGTATGTAGACATAATGCATTACTATTCCATACTGTCCTTACGTATCAGGTCTCTCTGTGTATATAGACATAATGCATTACTATTCCATACTGTCCTTACGTGTCAGCCCTCTCTGTGTATATAGACATAATGCATTACTATTCCATACTGTCCTTACGTGTCAGGCCTCTGTGTATATAGACATAATGTATTACTATTCTATACTGTCCTTACGTGTCAGGTCTCTCTGTGTATATATAGACATAATGCATTACTATTCCATACTGTCCTTACGTATCAGGCCTCTGTGTATGTACCATAATGCATTACTATTCCATACTGTCCTTACGTGTCAGGCCTCTCTGTGTATGTAGACATAATGCATTACTATTCCATACTGTCCTTACGTGTCAGGCCTCTGTTTATATATAGACATAATGCATTACTATTCCATACTGTCCTTACGTGTCGGGCCTCTGTGTATATAGACATAATGCATTACTATTCCATACTGTCCTTACGTGTCAGGCCTCTGTTTATATATAGACATAATGCATTACTATTCCATACTGTCCTTACGTGTCAGGCCTCTGTGTATAGACATAATGCATTACTATTCCATACTGTCCTTACGTGTCAGGCCTCTGTGTATTTAGACATAATGCATTACTATTCCATACTGTCCTTACATGTCAGGCCTCTGTGTATATATAGACATAATGCATTACTATTCCATACTGTCCTTACGTGTCAGGCCTCTGTGTATGTAGACATAATGTATTACTATTCCATACTGTCCTTACGTGTCAGGCCTCTGTGTATGTAGACATAATGCATTACTATTCCATACTGTCCTTACGTGTCAGGCCTCTGTGTATGTAGCCATAATGCATTACTATTCCATACTGTCCTTACGTGTCAGGCCTCTGTGTATGTAGCCATAATGCATTACTATTCCATACTGTCCTTACGTGTCAGGCCTCTGTGTATTTAGCCATAATGCATTACTATTCCACACTGTCCTTACGTGTCAGGTCTCTCTGTGTATATAGACATAATGCATTACTATTCCATACTGTCCTTACGTGTCAGGCCTCTGTGTATGTAGCCATAATGCATTACTATTCCATACTGTCCTTACGTGTCAGGCCTCTGTGTATATAGACATAATGCATTACTATTCCATACTGTCCTTACGTGTCAGGCCTCTCTGTGTATATAGACATAATGCATTACTATTCCATACTGTCCTTACGTGTCAGGCCTCTGTGTATGTAGATATAATGCACTACTATTCCATACTGTCCTTACGTGTCAGGTCTCTCTGTGTATATAGACATAATGCATTACTATTCCATACTGTCCTTACGTGTCAGGCCTCTGTGTATGTAGATATAATGCACTACTATTCCATACTGTCCTTACGTGTCAGGCCTCTCTGTGTATATAGACATAATGCATTACTATTCCATACTGTCCTTACGTGTCAGGCCTCTGTGTATATAGACATAATGCATTACTATTCCATACTGTCCTTACGTGTCAGGCCTCTGTGTATGTAGACATAATGCATTACTATTCCATACTGTCCTTACGTGTCAGGCCTCTGTGTATGTAGCCATAATGCATTACTATTCCATACTGTCCTTACGTGTCAGGCCTCTCTGTGTATGTAGACATAATGCATTACTATTCCATACTGTCCTTATGTGTCAGGCCTCTCTGTGTATATAGACATAATGCATTACTATTCCATACTGTCCTTACGTGTCAGGTCTCTCTGTGTATATAGACATAATGCATTACTATTCCATACTGTCCTTACGTGTCAGGCCTCTCTGTGTATATAGACATAATGCATTACTATTCCATACTGTCCTTACGTATCAGGCCTCTGTGTATATAGATATAATGTATTACTATTCCATACTGTCCTTACGTGTCAGGCCTCTGTGTATGTAGACATAATGCATTACTATTCCATACTGTTCTTACGTGTCAGGCCTCTGTGTATGTAGATATAATGCATTACTATTCCATACTGTCCTTACGTGTCAGGCCTCTCTGTGTATGTAGACATAATGCATTACTATTCCATACTGTCCTTATGTGTCAGGCCTCTCTGTGTATATAGACATAATGCATTACTATTCCATACTGTCCTTACGTGTCAGGTCTCTCTGTGTATATAGACATAATGCATCACTATTCCATACTGTCCTTACGTGTCAGGCCTCTCTGTGTATATAGACATAATGCATTACTATTCCATACTGTCCTTACGTATCAGGCCTCTGTGTATATAGATATAATGTATTACTATTCCATACTGTCCTTACGTGTCAGGCCTCTGTGTATGTAGACATAATGCATTACTATTCCATACTGTCCTTACGTATCAGGCCTCTGTGTATATAGATATAATGTATTACTACTCCATACTGTCCTTACGTGTCAGGCCTCTGTGTATGTAGACATAAGGCATTACTATTCCATACTGTCCTTACGTGTCAGGCCTCTGTGTATATAGACATAATGCATTACTATTCCATACTGTCCTTACGTGTCAGGCCTCTGTGTATATAGATATAATGCATTACTATTCCATATTGTCCTTACGTGTCAGGCCTCTGTGTATGTAGACATAATGCATTACTATTCCATACTGTCCTTACGTGTCAGGCCTCTGTGTATATAGACATAATGCATTACTATTCCATACTGTCCTTACGTATCAGGCCTCTGTGTATATAGATATAATGTATTACTATTCCATACTGTCCTTACGTGTCAGGCCTCTGTGTATGTAGACATAATGCATTACTATTCCATACTGTCCTTACGTGTCAGGCCTCTGTGTATATAGATATAATGCATTACTATTCCATACTGTCCTTACGTGTCAGGCCTCTGTGTATGTAGCCATAATGCATTACTATTCCATACTGTCCTTACGTGTCAGGCCTCTGTGTATATAGACATAATGCATTACTATTCCATACTGTCCTTACGTGTCAGGCCTCTGTGTATGTAGACATAATGCATTACTATTCCATACTGTCCTTACATGTCAGGCCTCTGTGTATATAGACATAATGCATTACTATTCCATACTGTCCTTACGTGTCAGGCCTCTGTGTATATAGACATAATGCATTACTATTCCATACTGTCCTTACGTGTCAGGCCTCTGTGTATGTAGACATAATGCATTACTATTCCATACTGTCCTTACGTGTCAGGCCTCTGTGTATGTAGCCATAATGCATTACTATTCCATACTGTCCTTACGTGTCAGGCCTCTGTGTATGTAGACATAATGCATTACTATTCCATACTGTCCTTACGTGTCAGGCCTCTGTGTATGTAGCCATAATGCATTACTATTCCATACTGTCCTTACGTGTCAGGCCTCTGTGTATATAGACATAATGCATTACTATTCCATACTGTCCTTACGAGTCAGGCCTCTGTGTATGTAGATATAATGCATTACTATTCCATACTGTCCTTACGTGTCAGGCCTCTCTGTGTATGTAGACATAATGTATTACTATTCCATACTGTCCTTACGTGTCAGGCCTCTGTGTATATAGACATAATGCATTACTATTCCATACTATCCTTACGTGTCAGGCCTCTGTGTATGTAGATATAATGCATTACTATTCCATACTGTCCTTACGTGTCAGGCCTCTGTGTATATAGACATAATGTATTACTATTCCATACTATCCTTACGTGTCAGGCCTCTGTGTATGTAGATATAATGCATTACTATTCCATACTGTCCTTACGTGTCAGGCCTCTGTGTATGTAGATATAATGTATTACTATTCCATACTGTCCTTACGTGTCAGGCCTCTGTGTATATAGACATAATGCATTACTATTCCATACTGTCCTTACGTGTCAGGCCTCTGTGTATATATAGACATAATGCATTACTATTCCATACTGTCCTTACGTGTCAGGCCTCTGTGTATATAGACATAATGCATTACTATTCCATACTGTCCTTACGTGTCAGGCCTCTGTGTATGTAGATATAATGCATTACTATTCCATACTGTCCTCACGTGTCAGGCCTCTGTGTATGTAGATATAATGCATTACTATTCCATACTGTCCTTACGTGTCAGGCCTCTGTGTATGTAGACATAATGCATTACTATTCCATACTGTCCTTACGTGTCAGGCCTCTCTGTGTACATAGACATAATGCATTACTATTCCATACTGTCCTTACGTGTCAGGCCTCTGTGTATGTAGACATAATGCATTACTATTCCATACTGTCCTTACGTATCAGGTCTCTCTGTGTATATAGACATAATGCATTACTATTCCATACTGTCCTTACGTGTCAGCCCTCTCTGTGTATATAGACATAATGCATTACTATTCCATACTGTCCTTACGTGTCAGGCCTCTGTGTATATAGACATAATGTATTACTATTCTATACTGTCCTTACGTGTCAGGTCTCTCTGTGTATATATAGACATAATGCATTACTATTCCATACTGTCCTTACGTATCAGGCCTCTGTGTATGTACCATAATGCATTACTATTCCATACTGTCCTTACGTGTCAGGCCTCTCTGTGTATGTAGACATAATGCATTACTATTCCATACTGTCCTTACGTGTCAGGCCTCTGTTTATATATAGACATAATGCATTACTATTCCATACTGTCCTTACGTGTCGGGCCTCTGTGTATATAGACATAATGCATTACTATTCCATACTGTCCTTACGTGTCAGGCCTCTGTTTATATATAGACATAATGCATTACTATTCCATACTGTCCTTACGTGTCAGGCCTCTGTGTATAGACATAATGCATTACTATTCCATACTGTCCTTACGTGTCAGGCCTCTGTGTATTTAGACATAATGCATTACTATTCCATACTGTCCTTACATGTCAGGCCTCTGTGTATATATAGACATAATGCATTACTATTCCATACTGTCCTTACGTGTCAGGCCTCTGTGTATGTAGACATAATGTATTACTATTCCATACTGTCCTTACGTGTCAGGCCTCTGTGTATGTAGACATAATGCATTACTATTCCATACTGTCCTTACGTGTCAGGCCTCTGTGTATGTAGCCATAATGCATTACTATTCCATACTGTCCTTACGTGTCAGGCCTCTGTGTATGTAGCCATAATGCATTACTATTCCATACTGTCCTTACGTGTCAGGCCTCTGTGTATTTAGCCATAATGCATTACTATTCCACACTGTCCTTACGTGTCAGGTCTCTCTGTGTATATAGACATAATGCATTACTATTCCATACTGTCCTTACGTGTCAGGCCTCTGTGTATGTAGCCATAATGCATTACTATTCCATACTGTCCTTACGTGTCAGGCCTCTGTGTATATAGACATAATGCATTACTATTCCATACTGTCCTTACGTGTCAGGCCTCTCTGTGTATATAGACATAATGCATTACTATTCCATACTGTCCTTACGTGTCAGGCCTCTGTGTATGTAGATATAATGCACTACTATTCCATACTGTCCTTACGTGTCAGGTCTCTCTGTGTATATAGACATAATGCATTACTATTCCATACTGTCCTTACGTGTCAGGCCTCTGTGTATGTAGATATAATGCACTACTATTCCATACTGTCCTTACGTGTCAGGCCTCTCTGTGTATATAGACATAATGCATTACTATTCCATACTGTCCTTACGTGTCAGGCCTCTGTGTATATAGACATAATGCATTACTATTCCATACTGTCCTTACGTGTCAGGCCTCTGTGTATGTAGACATAATGCATTACTATTCCATACTGTCCTTACGTGTCAGGCCTCTGTGTATGTAGCCATAATGCATTACTATTCCATACTGTCCTTACGTGTCAGGCCTCTCTGTGTATGTAGACATAATGCATTACTATTCCATACTGTCCTTATGTGTCAGGCCTCTCTGTGTATATAGACATAATGCATTACTATTCCATACTGTCCTTACGTGTCAGGTCTCTCTGTGTATATAGACATAATGCATTACTATTCCATACTGTCCTTACGTGTCAGGCCTCTCTGTGTATATAGACATAATGCATTACTATTCCATACTGTCCTTACGTATCAGGCCTCTGTGTATATAGATATAATGTATTACTATTCCATACTGTCCTTACGTGTCAGGCCTCTGTGTATGTAGACATAATGCATTACTATTCCATACTGTTCTTACGTGTCAGGCCTCTGTGTATGTAGATATAATGCATTACTATTCCATACTGTCCTTACGTGTCAGGCCTCTCTGTGTATGTAGACATAATGCATTACTATTCCATACTGTCCTTATGTGTCAGGCCTCTCTGTGTATATAGACATAATGCATTACTATTCCATACTGTCCTTACGTGTCAGGTCTCTCTGTGTATATAGACATAATGCATCACTATTCCATACTGTCCTTACGTGTCAGGCCTCTCTGTGTATATAGACATAATGCATTACTATTCCATACTGTCCTTACGTATCAGGCCTCTGTGTATATAGATATAATGTATTACTATTCCATACTGTCCTTACGTGTCAGGCCTCTGTGTATGTAGACATAATGCATTACTATTCCATACTGTCCTTACGTATCAGGCCTCTGTGTATATAGATATAATGTATTACTACTCCATACTGTCCTTACGTGTCAGGCCTCTGTGTATGTAGACATAAGGCATTACTATTCCATACTGTCCTTACGTGTCAGGCCTCTGTGTATATAGACATAATGCATTACTATTCCATACTGTCCTTACGTGTCAGGCCTCTGTGTATATAGATATAATGCATTACTATTCCATATTGTCCTTACGTGTCAGGCCTCTGTGTATGTAGACATAATGCATTACTATTCCATACTGTCCTTACGTGTCAGGCCTCTGTGTATATAGACATAATGCATTACTATTCCATACTGTCCTTACGTATCAGGCCTCTGTGTATATAGATATAATGTATTACTATTCCATACTGTCCTTACGTGTCAGGCCTCTGTGTATGTAGACATAATGCATTACTATTCCATACTGTCCTTACGTGTCAGGCCTCTGTGTATATAGATATAATGCATTACTATTCCATACTGTCCTTACGTGTCAGGCCTCTGTGTATGTAGCCATAATGCATTACTATTCCATACTGTCCTTACGTGTCAGGCCTCTGTGTATATAGACATAATGCATTACTATTCCATACTGTCCTTACGTGTCAGGCCTCTGTGTATGTAGACATAATGCATTACTATTCCATACTGTCCTTACATGTCAGGCCTCTGTGTATATAGACATAATGCATTACTATTCCATACTGTCCTTACGTGTCAGGCCTCTGTGTATATAGACATAATGCATTACTATTCCATACTGTCCTTACGTGTCAGGCCTCTGTGTATGTAGACATAATGCATTACTATTCCATACTGTCCTTACGTGTCAGGCCTCTGTGTATGTAGCCATAATGCATTACTATTCCATACTGTCCTTACGTGTCAGGCCTCTGTGTATGTAGACATAATGCATTACTATTCCATACTGTCCTTACGTGTCAGGCCTCTGTGTATGTAGCCATAATGCATTACTATTCCATACTGTCCTTACGTGTCAGGCCTCTGTGTATATAGACATAATGCATTACTATTCCATACTGTCCTTACGAGTCAGGCCTCTGTGTATGTAGATATAATGCATTACTATTCCATACTGTCCTTACGTGTCAGGCCTCTCTGTGTATGTAGACATAATGTATTACTATTCCATACTGTCCTTACGTGTCAGGCCTCTGTGTATATAGACATAATGCATTACTATTCCATACTATCCTTACGTGTCAGGCCTCTGTGTATGTAGATATAATGCATTACTATTCCATACTGTCCTTACGTGTCAGGCCTCTGTGTATATAGACATAATGTATTACTATTCCATACTATCCTTACGTGTCAGGCCTCTGTGTATGTAGATATAATGCATTACTATTCCATACTGTCCTTACGTGTCAGGCCTCTGTGTATGTAGATATAATGTATTACTATTCCATACTGTCCTTACGTGTCAGGCCTCTGTGTATATAGACATAATGCATTACTATTCCATACTGTCCTTACGTGTCAGGCCTCTGTGTATATATAGACATAATGCATTACTATTCCATACTGTCCTTACGTGTCAGGCCTCTGTGTATATAGACATAATGCATTACTATTCCATACTGTCCTTACGTGTCAGGCCTCTGTGTATGTAGATATAATGCATTACTATTCCATACTGTCCTCACGTGTCAGGCCTCTGTGTATGTAGATATAATGCATTACTATTCCATACTGTCCTTACGTGTCAGGCCTCTGTGTATGTAGACATAATGCATTACTATTCCATACTGTCCTTACGTGTCAGGCCTCTCTGTGTACATAGACATAATGCATTACTATTCCATACTGTCCTTACGTGTCAGGCCTCTGTGTATGTAGACATAATGCATTACTATTCCATACTGTCCTTACGTATCAGGTCTCTCTGTGTATATAGACATAATGCATTACTATTCCATACTGTCCTTACGTGTCAGCCCTCTCTGTGTATATAGACATAATGCATTACTATTCCATACTGTCCTTACGTGTCAGGCCTCTGTGTATATAGACATAATGTATTACTATTCTATACTGTCCTTACGTGTCAGGTCTCTCTGTGTATATATAGACATAATGCATTACTATTCCATACTGTCCTTACGTATCAGGCCTCTGTGTATGTACCATAATGCATTACTATTCCATACTGTCCTTACGTGTCAGGCCTCTCTGTGTATGTAGACATAATGCATTACTATGCCATACTGTCCTTACGTGTCAGGCCTCTGTTTATATATAGACATAATACATTACTATTCCATACTGTCCTTACGTGTCAGGCCTCTGTGTATATAGACATAATGCATTACTATTCCATACTGTCCTTACGTGTCAGGCCTCTGTTTATATATAGACATAATGCATTACTATTCCATACTGTCCTTACGTGTCAGGCCTCTGTGTATATAGACATAATGCATTACTATTCCATACTGTCCTTACGTGTCAGGCCTCTGTGTATATAGACATAATGCATTACTATTCCATACTGTCCTTACATGTCAGGCCTCTGTGTATATATAGACATAATGCATTACTATTCCATACTGTCCTTACGTGTCAGGCCTCTGTGTATGTAGACATAATGTATTACTATTCCATACTGTCCTTACGTGTCAGGCCTCTGTGTATGTAGACATAATGCATTACTATTCCATACTGTCCTTACGTGTCAGGCCTCTGTGTATGTAGCCATAATGCATTACTATTCCATACTGTCCTTACGTGTCAGGCCTCTGTGTATGTAGCCATAATGCATTACTATTCCATACTGTCCTTACGTGTCAGGCCTCTGTGTATTTAGCCATAATGCATTACTATTCCATACTGTCCTTACGTGTCAGGTCTCTCTGTGTATATAGACATAATGCATTACTATTCCATACTGTCCTTACGTGTCAGGCCTCTGTGTATGTAGCCATAATGCATTACTATTCCATACTGTCCTTACGTGTCAGGCCTCTGTGTATATAGACATAATGCATTACTATTCCATACTGTCCTTACGTGTCAGGCCTCTCTGTGTATATAGACATAATGCATTACTATTCCATACTGTCCTTACGTGTCAGGCCTCTGTGTATGTAGATATAATGCACTACTATTCCATACTGTCCTTACGTGTCAGGTCTCTCTGTGTATATAGACATAATGCATTACTATTCCATACTGTCCTTACGTGTCAGGCCTCTGTGTATGTAGATATAATGCACTACTATTCCATACTGTCCTTACGTGTCAGGCCTCTCTGTGTATATAGACATAATGCATTACTATTCCATACTGTCCTTACGTGTCAGGCCTCTGTGTATATAGACATAATGCATTACTATTCCATACTGTCCTTACGTGTCAGGCCTCTGTGTATGTAGACATAATGCATTACTATTCCATACTGTCCTTACGTGTCAGGCCTCTGTGTATGTAGCCATAATGCATTACTATTCCATACTGTCCTTACGTGTCAGGCCTCTCTGTGTATGTAGAAATAATGCATTACTATTCCATACTGTCCTTATGTGTCAGGCCTCTCTGTGTATATAGACATAATGCATTACTATTCCATACTGTCCTTACGTGTCAGGTCTCTCTGTGTATATAGACATAATGCATTACTATTCCATACTGTCCTTACGTGTCAGGCCTCTCTGTGTATATAGACATAATGCATTACTATTCCATACTGTCCTTACGTGTCAGGCCTCTGTGTATGTAGACATAATGCATTACTATTCCATACTGTCCTTACGTATCAGGCCTCTGTGTATATAGATATAATGTATTACTACTCCATACTGTCCTTACGTGTCAGGCCTCTGTGTATGTAGACATAAGGCATTACTATTCCATACTGTCCTTACGTGTCAGGCCTCTGTGTATATAGACATAATGCATTACTATTCCATACTGTCCTTACGTGTCAGGCCTCTGTGTATATAGATATAATGCATTACTATTCCATATTGTCCTTACGTGTCAGGCCTCTGTGTATGTAGACATAATGCATTACTATTCCATACTGTCCTTACGTGTCAGGCCTCTGTGTATATAGACATAATGCATTACTATTCCATACTGTCCTTACGTATCAGGCCTCTGTGTATATAGATATAATGTATTACTATTCCATACTGTCCTTACGTGTCAGGCCTCTGTGTATGTAGACATAATGCATTACTATTCCATACTGTCCTTACGTGTCAGGCCTCTGTGTATATAGATATAATGCATTACTATTCCATACTGTCCTTACGTGTCAGGCCTCTGTGTATGTAGCCATAATGCATTACTATTCCATACTGTCCTTACGTGTCAGGCCTCTGTGTATATAGACATAATGCATTACTATTCCATACTGTCCTTACGTGTCAGGCCTCTGTGTATGTAGACATAATGCATTACTATTCCATACTGTCCTTACGTGTCAGGCCTCTGTGTATATAGACATAATGCATTACTATTCCATACTGTCCTTACGTGTCAGGCCTCTGTGTATATAGACATAATGCATTACTATTCCATACTGTCCTTACGTGTCAGGCCTCTGTGTATGTAGACATAATGCATTACTATTCCATACTGTCCTTACGTGTCAGGCCTCTGTGTATGTAGCCATAATGCATTACTATTCCATACTGTCCTTACGTGTCAGGCCTCTGTGTATGTAGACATAATGCATTACTATTCCATACTGTCCTTACGTGTCAGGCCTCTGTGTATGTAGCCATAATGCATTACTATTCCATACTGTCCTTACGTGTCAGGCCTCTGTGTATATAGACATAATGCATTACTATTCCATACTGTCCTTACGAGTCAGGCCTCTGTGTATGTAGATATAATGCATTACTATTCCATACTGTCCTTACGTGTCAGGCCTCTCTGTGTATGTAGACATAATGTATTACTATTCCATACTGTCCTTACGTGTCAGGCCTCTGTGTATATAGACATAATGCATTACTATTCCATACTATCCTTACGTGTCAGGCCTCTGTGTATGTAGATATAATGCATTACTATTCCATACTGTCCTTACGTGTCAGGCCTCTGTGTATATAGACATAATGTATTACTATTCCATACTATCCTTACGTGTCAGGCCTCTGTGTATGTAGATATAATGCATTACTATTCCATACTGTCCTTACGTGTCAGGCCTCTGTGTATGTAGATATAATGTATTACTATTCCATACTGTCCTTACGTGTCAGGCCTCTGTGTATATAGACATAATGCATTACTATTCCATACTGTCCTTACGTGTCAGGCCTCTGTGTATATATAGACATAATGCATTACTATTCCATACTGTCCTTACGTGTCAGGCCTCTGTGTATATAGACATAATGCATTACTATTCCATACTGTCCTTACGTGTCAGGCCTCTGTGTATGTAGATATAATGCATTACTATTCCATACTGTCCTCACGTGTCAGGCCTCTGTGTATGTAGATATAATGCATTACTATTCCATACTGTCCTTACGTGTCAGGCCTCTGTGTATGTAGACATAATGCATTACTATTCCATACTGTCCTTACGTGTCAGGCCTCTCTGTGTACATAGACATAATGCATTACTATTCCATACTGTCCTTACGTGTCAGGCCTCTGTGTATGTAGACATAATGCATTACTATTCCATACTGTCCTTACGTATCAGGTCTCTCTGTGTATATAGACATAATGCATTACTATTCCATACTGTCCTTACGTGTCAGCCCTCTCTGTGTATATAGACATAATGCATTACTATTCCATACTGTCCTTACGTGTCAGGCCTCTGTGTATATAGACATAATGTATTACTATTCTATACTGTCCTTACGTGTCAGGTCTCTCTGTGTATATATAGACATAATGCATTACTATTCCATACTGTCCTTACGTATCAGGCCTCTGTGTATGTACCATAATGCATTACTATTCCATACTGTCCTTACGTGTCAGGCCTCTCTGTGTATGTAGACATAATGCATTACTATGCCATACTGTCCTTACGTGTCAGGCCTCTGTTTATATATAGACATAATACATTACTATTCCATACTGTCCTTACGTGTCAGGCCTCTGTGTATATAGACATAATGCATTACTATTCCATACTGTCCTTACGTGTCAGGCCTCTGTTTATATATAGACATAATGCATTACTATTCCATACTGTCCTTACGTGTCAGGCCTCTGTGTATATAGACATAATGCATTACTATTCCATACTGTCCTTACGTGTCAGGCCTCTGTGTATATAGACATAATGCATTACTATTCCATACTGTCCTTACATGTCAGGCCTCTGTGTATATATAGACATAATGCATTACTATTCCATACTGTCCTTACGTGTCAGGCCTCTGTGTATGTAGACATAATGTATTACTATTCCATACTGTCCTTACGTGTCAGGCCTCTGTGTATGTAGACATAATGCATTACTATTCCATACTGTCCTTACGTGTCAGGCCTCTGTGTATGTAGCCATAATGCATTACTATTCCATACTGTCCTTACGTGTCAGGCCTCTGTGTATGTAGCCATAATGCATTACTATTCCATACTGTCCTTACGTGTCAGGCCTCTGTGTATTTAGCCATAATGCATTACTATTCCATACTGTCCTTACGTGTCAGGTCTCTCTGTGTATATAGACATAATGCATTACTATTCCATACTGTCCTTACGTGTCAGGCCTCTGTGTATGTAGCCATAATGCATTACTATTCCATACTGTCCTTACGTGTCAGGCCTCTGTGTATATAGACATAATGCATTACTATTCCATACTGTCCTTACGTGTCAGGCCTCTCTGTGTATATAGACATAATGCATTACTATTCCATACTGTCCTTACGTGTCAGGCCTCTGTGTATGTAGATATAATGCACTACTATTCCATACTGTCCTTACGTGTCAGGTCTCTCTGTGTATATAGACATAATGCATTACTATTCCATACTGTCCTTATGTGTCAGGCCTCTGTGTATGTAGATATAATGCACTACTATTCCATACTGTCCTTACGTGTCAGGCCTCTCTGTGTATATAGACATAATGCATTACTATTCCATACTGTCCTTACGTGTCAGGCCTCTGTGTATATAGACATAATGCATTACTATTCCATACTGTCCTTACGTGTCAGGCCTCTGTGTATGTAGACATAATGCATTACTATTCCATACTGTCCTTACGTGTCAGGCCTCTGTGTATGTAGCCATAATGCATTACTATTCCATACTGTCCTTACGTGTCAGGCCTCTCTGTGTATGTAGACATAATGCATTACTATTCCATACTGTCCTTATGTGTCAGGCCTCTCTGTGTATATAGACATAATGCATTACTATTCCATACTGTCCTTACGTGTCAGGTCTCTCTGTGTATATAGACATAATGCATTACTATTCCATACTGTCCTTACGTGTCAGGCCTCTCTGTGTATATAGACATAATGCATTACTATTCCATACTGTCCTTACGTATCAGGCCTCTGTGTATATAGATATAATGTATTACTATTCCATACTGTCCTTACGTGTCAGGCCTCTGTGTATGTAGACATAATGCATTACTATTCCATACTGTTCTTACGTGTCAGGCCTCTGTGTATGTAGATATAATGCATTACTATTCCATACTGTCCTTACGTGTCAGGCCTCTCTGTGTATGTAGACATAATGCATTACTATTCCATACTGTCCTTATGTGTCAGGCCTCTCTGTGTATATAGACATCATGCATTACTATTCCATACTGTCCTTACGTGTCAGGTCTCTCTGTGTATATAGACATAATGCATCACTATTCCATACTGTCCTTACGTGTCAGGCCTCTCTGTGTATATAGACATAATGCATTACTATTCCATACTGTCCTTACGTATCAGGCCTCTGTGTATATAGATATAATGTATTACTATTCCATACTGTCCTTACGTGTCAGGCCTCTGTGTATGTAGACATAATGCATTACTATTCCATACTGTCCTTACGTATCAGGCCTCTGTGTATATAGATATAATGTATTACTATTCCATACTGTCCTTACGTGTCAGGCCTCTGTGTATGTAGACATAATGCATTACTATTCCATACTGTCCTTACGTGTCAGGCCTCTGTGTATATAGACATAATGCATTACTATTCCATACTGTCCTTACGTGTCAGGCCTCTGTGTATATAGATATAATGCATTACTATTCCATACTGTCCTTACGTGTCAGGCCTCTGTGTATGTAGACATAATGCATTACTATTCCATACTGTCCTTACGTGTCAGGCCTCTGTGTATATAGACATAATGCATTACTATTCCATACTGTCCTTACGTATCAGGCCTCTGTGTATATAGATATAATGTATTACTATTCCATACTGTCCTTACGTGTCAGGCCTCTGTGTATGTAGACATAATGCATTACTATTCCATACTGTCCTTACGTGTCAGGCCTCTGTGTATATAGATATAATGCATTACTATTCCATACTGTCCTTACGTGTCAGGCCTCTGTGTATGTAGCCATAATGCATTACTATTCCATACTGTCCTTACGTGTCAGGCCTCTGTGTATATAGACATAATGCATTACTATTCCATACTGTCCTTACGTGTCAGGTCTCTCTGTGTATATAGACATAATGCATTACTATTCCATACTGTCCTTACGTGTCAGGTCTCTCTGTGTATATAGACATAATGCATTACTATTCCATACTGTCCTTACGTGTCAGGCCTCTGTGTATGTAGACATAATGCATTACTATTCCATACTGTCCTTACGTATCAGGCCTCTGTGTATATAGATATAATGTATTACTATTCCATACTGTCCTTACGTGTCAGGCCTCTGTGTATGTAGACATAATGCATTACTATTCCATACTGTCCTTACGTGTCAGGCCTCTGTGTATGTAGACATAATGCATTACTATTCCATACTGTCCTTACGTGTCAGGCCTCTGTGTATGTAGATATAATGCATTACTATTCCATACTGTCCTTACATGTCAGGCCTCTGTGTATATAGACATAATGCATTACTATTCCATACTGTCCTTACGTGTCAGGCCTCTGTGTATATAGACATAATGCATTACTATTCCATACTGTCCTTACGTGTCAGGCCTCTGTGTATGTAGACATAATGCATTACTATTCCATACTGTCCTTACGTGTCAGGCCTCTGTGTATGTAGCCATAATGCATTACTATTCCATACTGTCCTTACGTGTCAGGCCTCTGTGTATGTAGACATAATGCATTACTATTCCATACTGTCCTTACGTGTCAGGCCTCTGTGTATGTAGCCATAATGCATTACTATTCCATACTGTCCTTACGTGTCAGGCCTCTGTGTATATAGACATAATGCATTACTATTCCATACTGTCCTTACGAGTCAGGCCTCTGTGTATGTAGATATAATGCATTACTATTCCATACTGTCCTTACGTGTCAGGCCTCTCTGTGTATGTAGACATAATGTATTACTATTCCATACTGTCCTTACGTGTCAGGCCTCTGTGTATATAGACATAATGCATTACTATTCCATACTATCCTTACGTGTCAGGCCTCTGTGTATGTAGATATAATGCATTACTATTCCATACTGTCCTTACGTGTCAGGCCTCTGTGTATATAGACATAATGTATTACTATTCCATACTATCCTTACGTGTCAGGCCTCTGTGTATGTAGATATAATGCATTACTATTCCATACTGTCCTTACGTGTCAGGCCTCTGTGTATGTAGATATAATGTATTACTATTCCATACTGTCCTTACGTGTCAGGCCTCTGTGTATATAGACATAATGCATTACTATTCCATACTGTCCTTACGTGTCAGGCCTCTGTGTATATATAGACATAATGCATTACTATTCCATACTGTCCTTACGTGTCAGGCCTCTGTGTATATAGACATAATGCATTACTATTCCATACTGTCCTTACGTGTCAGGCCTCTGTGTATGTAGATATAATGCATTACTATTCCATACTGTCCTCACGTGTCAGGCCTCTGTGTATGTAGATATAATGCATTACTATTCCATACTGTCCTTACGTGTCAGGCCTCTGTGTATGTAGACATAATGCATTACTATTCCATACTGTCCTTACGTATCAGGTCTCTCTGTGTATATAGACATAATGCATTACTATTCCATACTGTCCTTACGTGTCAGCCCTCTCTGTGTATATAGACATAATGCATTACTATTCCATACTGTCCTTACGTGTCAGGCCTCTGTGTATATAGACATAATGTATTATTATTCCATACTGTCCTTACGTGTCAGGTCTCTCTGTGTATATATAGACATAATGCATTACTATTCCATACTGTCCTTACGTATCAGGCCTCTGTGTATGTACCATAATGCATTACTATTCCATACTGTCCTTACGTGTCAGGCCTCTCTGTGTATGTAGACATAATGCATTACTATTCCATACTGTCCTTACGTGTCAGGCCTCTGTTTATATATAGACATAATGCAT
This sequence comes from Pseudophryne corroboree, assembly GCF_028390025.1. Lineage (NCBI taxonomy): Eukaryota > Metazoa > Chordata > Amphibia > Anura > Myobatrachidae > Pseudophryne > Pseudophryne corroboree. The sequence continues at coordinate 210,058 of NW_026967486.1, read as the reverse complement.
TACTATTCCATACTGTCCTTACGTGTCAGGCCTCTGTGTATATAGACATAATGCATTACTATTCCATACTGTCCTTACGTGTCAGGCCTCTGTTTATATATAGACATAATGCATTACTATTCCATACTGTCCTTACGTGTCAGGCCTCTGTGTATATAGACATAATGTATTACTATTCCATACTGTCCTTACGTGTCAGGCCTCTGTGTATATAGACATAATGCATTACTATTCCATACTGTCCTTACGTGTCAGGCCTCTGTGTATATAGACATAATGCATTACTATTCCATACTGTCCTTACATATCAGGCCTCTGTGTATATAGACATAATGCATTACTATTCCATACTGTCCTTACGTGTCAGGCCTCTGTTTATATATAGACATAATGCATTACTATTCCATACTGTCCTTACGTGTCAGGCCTCTGTGTATGTAGATATAATGCATTACTATTCCATACTGTCCTTACGTGTCAGGCCTCTGTGTATGTAGATATAATGCATTACTATTCCATACTGTCCTTACGTGTCAGGCCTCTGTGTATATAGACATAATGCATTACTATTCCATACTGTCCTTACGTGTCAGGCCTCTGTGTATGTAGACATAATGCATTACTATTCCATACTGTCCTTACGTGTCAGGCCTCTGTGTATGTAGACATAATGCATTACTATTCCATACTGTCCTTACGTGTCAGGCCTCTGTGTATATATAGACATAATGCATTACTATTCCATACTGTCCTTACGTGTCAGGCCTCTGTGTATGTAGACATAATGCATTACTATTCCATACTGTCCTTACGTGTCAGGCCTCTGTGTATGTAGCCATAATGCATTACTATTCCATACTGTCCTTACGTGTCAGGCCTCTCTGTGTATGTAGACATAATGCATTACTATTCCATACTGTCCTTATGTGTCAGGCCTCTCTGTGTATATAGACATAATGCATTACTATTCCATACTGTCCTTACGTGTCAGGTCTCTCTGTGTATATAGACATAATGCATTACTATTCCATACTGTCCTTACGTGTCAGGCCTCTCTGTGTATATAGACATAATGCATTACTATTCCATACTGTCCTTACGTATCAGGCCTCTGTGTATATAGATATAATGTATTACTATTCCATACTGTCCTTACGTGTCAGGCCTCTGTGTATGTAGACATAATGCATTACTATTCCATACTGTTCTTACGTGTCAGGCCTCTGTGTATGTAGATATAATGCATTACTATTCCATACTGTCCTTACGTGTCAGGCCTCTCTGTGTATGTAGACATAATGCATTACTATTCCATACTGTCCTTATGTGTCAGGCCTCTCTGTGTATATAGACATCATGCATTACTATTCCATACTGTCCTTACGTGTCAGGTCTCTCTGTGTATATAGACATAATGCATCACTATTCCATACTGTCCTTACGTGTCAGGCCTCTCTGTGTATATAGACATAATGCATTACTATTCCATACTGTCCTTACGTATCAGGCCTCTGTGTATATAGATATAATGTATTACTATTCCATACTGTCCTTACGTGTCAGGCCTCTGTGTATGTAGACATAATGCATTACTATTCCATACTGTCCTTACGTATCAGGCCTCTGTGTATATAGATATAATGTATTACTATTCCATACTGTCCTTACGTGTCAGGCCTCTGTGTATGTAGACATAATGCATTACTATTCCATACTGTCCTTACGTGTCAGGCCTCTGTGTATATAGACATAATGCATTACTATTCCATACTGTCCTTACGTGTCAGGCCTCTGTGTATATAGATATAATGCATTACTATTCCATACTGTCCTTACGTGTCAGGCCTCTGTGTATGTAGACATAATGCATTACTATTCCATACTGTCCTTACGTGTCAGGCCTCTGTGTATATAGACATAATGCATTACTATTCCATACTGTCCTTACGTATCAGGCCTCTGTGTATATAGATATAATGTATTACTATTCCATACTGTCCTTACGTGTCAGGCCTCTGTGTATGTAGACATAATGCATTACTATTCCATACTGTCCTTACGTGTCAGGCCTCTGTGTATATAGATATAATGCATTACTATTCCATACTGTCCTTACGTGTCAGGCCTCTGTGTATGTAGCCATAATGCATTACTATTCCATACTGTCCTTACGTGTCAGGCCTCTGTGTATATAGACATAATGCATTACTATTCCATACTGTCCTTACGTGTCAGGTCTCTCTGTGTATATAGACATAATGCATTACTATTCCATACTGTCCTTACGTGTCAGGTCTCTCTGTGTATATAGACATAATGCATTACTATTCCATACTGTCCTTACGTGTCAGGCCTCTGTGTATGTAGACATAATGCATTACTATTCCATACTGTCCTTACGTATCAGGCCTCTGTGTATATAGATATAATGTATTACTATTCCATACTGTCCTTACGTGTCAGGCCTCTGTGTATGTAGACATAATGCATTACTATTCCATACTGTCCTTACGTGTCAGGCCTCTGTGTATGTAGACATAATGCATTACTATTCCATACTGTCCTTACGTGTCAGGCCTCTGTGTATGTAGATATAATGCATTACTATTCCATACTGTCCTTACATGTCAGGCCTCTGTGTATATAGACATAATGCATTACTATTCCATACTGTCCTTACGTGTCAGGCCTCTGTGTATATAGACATAATGCATTACTATTCCATACTGTCCTTACGTGTCAGGCCTCTGTGTATGTAGACATAATGCATTACTATTCCATACTGTCCTTACGTGTCAGGCCTCTGTGTATGTAGCCATAATGCATTACTATTCCATACTGTCCTTACGTGTCAGGCCTCTGTGTATGTAGACATAATGCATTACTATTCCATACTGTCCTTACGTGTCAGGCCTCTGTGTATGTAGCCATAATGCATTACTATTCCATACTGTCCTTACGTGTCAGGCCTCTGTGTATATAGACATAATGCATTACTATTCCATACTGTCCTTACGAGTCAGGCCTCTGTGTATGTAGATATAATGCATTACTATTCCATACTGTCCTTACGTGTCAGGCCTCTCTGTGTATGTAGACATAATGTATTACTATTCCATACTGTCCTTACGTGTCAGGCCTCTGTGTATATAGACATAATGCATTACTATTCCATACTATCCTTACGTGTCAGGCCTCTGTGTATGTAGATATAATGCATTACTATTCCATACTGTCCTTACGTGTCAGGCCTCTGTGTATATAGACATAATGTATTACTATTCCATACTATCCTTACGTGTCAGGCCTCTGTGTATGTAGATATAATGCATTACTATTCCATACTGTCCTTACGTGTCAGGCCTCTGTGTATGTAGATATAATGTATTACTATTCCATACTGTCCTTACGTGTCAGGCCTCTGTGTATATAGACATAATGCATTACTATTCCATACTGTCCTTACGTGTCAGGCCTCTGTGTATATATAGACATAATGCATTACTATTCCATACTGTCCTTACGTGTCAGGCCTCTGTGTATATAGACATAATGCATTACTATTCCATACTGTCCTTACGTGTCAGGCCTCTGTGTATGTAGATATAATGCATTACTATTCCATACTGTCCTCACGTGTCAGGCCTCTGTGTATGTAGATATAATGCATTACTATTCCATACTGTCCTTACGTGTCAGGCCTCTGTGTATGTAGACATAATGCATTACTATTCCATACTGTCCTTACGTATCAGGTCTCTCTGTGTATATAGACATAATGCATTACTATTCCATACTGTCCTTACGTGTCAGCCCTCTCTGTGTATATAGACATAATGCATTACTATTCCATACTGTCCTTACGTGTCAGGCCTCTGTGTATATAGACATAATGTATTATTATTCCATACTGTCCTTACGTGTCAGGTCTCTCTGTGTATATATAGACATAATGCATTACTATTCCATACTGTCCTTACGTATCAGGCCTCTGTGTATGTACCATAATGCATTACTATTCCATACTGTCCTTACGTGTCAGGCCTCTCTGTGTATGTAGACATAATGCATTACTATTCCATACTGTCCTTACGTGTCAGGCCTCTGTTTATATATAGACATAATGCATTACTATTCCATACTGTCCTTACGTGTCAGGCCTCTGTGTATATAGACATAATGCATTACTATTCCATACTGTCCTTACGTGTCAGGCCTCTGTTTATATATAGACATAATGCATTACTATTCCATACTGTCCTTACGTGTCAGGCCTCTGTGTATATAGACATAATGTATTACTATTCCATACTGTCCTTACGTGTCAGGCCTCTGTGTATATAGACATAATGCATTACTATTCCATACTGTCCTTACGTGTCAGGCCTCTGTGTATATAGACATAATGCATTACTATTCCATACTGTCCTTACATATCAGGCCTCTGTGTATATAGACATAATGCATTACTATTCCATACTGTCCTTACGTGTCAGGCCTCTGTTTATCTATAGACATAATGCATTACTATTCCATACTGTCCTTACGTGTCAGGCCTCTGTGTATGTAGATATAATGCATTACTATTCCATACTGTCCTTACGTGTCAGGCCTCTGTGTATGTAGATATAATGCATTACTATTCCATACTGTCCTTACGTGTCAGGCCTCTGTGTATATAGACATAATGCATTACTATTCCATACTGTCCTTACGTGTCAGGCCTCTGTGTATGTAGACATAATGCATTACTATTCCATACTGTCCTTACGTGTCAGGCCTCTGTGTATGTAGACATAATGCATTACTATTCCATACTGTCCTTACGTGTCAGGCCTCTGTGTATATATAGACATAATGCATTACTATTCCATAATGTCCTTACGTGTCAGGCCTCTGTTTATATATAGACATAATGCATTACTATTCCATACTGTCCTTACGTGTCAGGCCTCTGTGTATATAGACATAATGTATTACTATTCCATACTGTCCTTACGTGTCAGGCCTCTGTGTATATAGACATAATGCATTACTATTCCATACTGTCCTTACGTGTCAGGCCTCTGTGTATATAGACATAATGCATTACTATTCCATACTGTCCTTACATATCAGGCCTCTGTGTATATAGACATAATGCATTACTATTCCATACTGTCCTTACGTGTCAGGCCTCTGTTTATATATAGACATAATGCATTACTATTCCATACTGTCCTTACGTGTCAGGCCTCTCGGTGTATGTAGACATAATGTATTACTATTCCATACTGTCCTCACGTGTCAGGCCTCTGTGTATGTAGATATAATGCATTACTATTCCATACTGTCCTTACGTGTCAGGTCTCTGTGTATGTAGATATAATGTATTACTATTCCATACTGTCCTCACGTGTCAGGCCTCTGTGTATATAGACATAATGCATTACTATTCCATACTATCCTTACGTATCAGGTCTCTCTGTGTATGTAGACATAATGCATTACTATTCCATACTGTCCTTACGTGTCAGGCCTCTGTGTATATAGACATAATGCATTACTATTCCATACTGTCCTTACGTGTCAGGCCTCTCTGTGTATATAGACATAATGCATTACTATTCCATACTGTCCTTACGTGTCAGGCCTCTGTGTATATAGACATAATGCATTACTATTCCATACTGTCCTTACGTGTCAGGCCTCTGTGTATATAGACATAATGCATTACTATTCCATACTGTCCTTACGTGTCAGGCCTCTGTGTATGTAGATATAATGCATTACTATTCCATACTAGTGTCCTCACGTGTCAGGCCTCTGTGTATGTAGATATAATGCATTACTATTCCATACTGTCCTTACGTGTCAGGCCTCTGTGTATATAGACATAATGCATTACTATTCCATACTGTCCTTACGTGTCAGGCCTCTGTGTATATAGACATAATGTATTACTATTCCATACTGTCCTTACGTGTCAGGCCTCTGTGTATATAGACATAATGCATTACTATTCCATACTGTCCTTACGTGTCAGGTCTCTCTGTGTATATAGACATAATGCATTACTATTCCATACTGTCCTTACGTGTCAGGCCTCTGTGTATATAGACATAATGCATTACTATTCCATACTGTCCTTACGTGTCAGGCCTCTGTGTATATAGACATAATGCATTACTATTCCATACTGTCCTTACGTGTCAGGCCTCTGTGTATGTAGATATAATGCATTACTATTCCATACTGTCCTCACGTGTCAGGCCTCTGTGTATATAGACATAATGCATTACTATTCCATACTATCCTTACGTATCAGGTCTCTCTGTGTATGTAGACATAATGCATTACTATTCCATACTGTCTTTACGTGTCAGGCCTCTGTGTATATAGACATAATGCATTACTATTCCATACTGTCCTTACGTGTCAGGCCTCTCTGTGTATATAGACATAATGCATTACTATTCCATACTGTCCTTACGTGTCAGGCCTCTGTGTATATAGACATAATGCATTACTATTCCATACTGTCCTTACGTGTCAGGCCTCTGTGTATATAGACATAATGCATTACTATTCCATACTGTCCTTACGTGTCAGGCCTCTGTGTATGTAGATATAATGCATTACTATTCCATACTAGTGTCCTCACGTGTCAGGCCTCTGTGTATGTAGATATAATGCATTACTATTCCATACTGTCCTTACGTGTCAGGCCTCTGTGTATATAGACATAATGCATTACTATTCCATACTGTCCTTACGTGTCAGGCCTCTGTGTATATAGACATAATGTATTACTATTCCATACTGTCCTTACGTGTCAGGCCTCTGTGTATATAGACATAATGCATTACTATTCCATACTGTCCTTACGTGTCAGGTCTCTCTGTGTATATAGACATAATGCATTACTATTCCATACTGTCCTTACGTGTCAGGCCTCTGTGTATATAGACATAATGCATTACTATTCCATACTGTCCTTACGTGTCAGGCCTCTGTGTATATAGACATAATGCATTACTATTCCATACTGTCCTTACGTGTCAGGCCTCTGTGTATGTAGATATAATGCATTACTATTCCATACTGTCCTTACGTGTCAGGCCTCTGTGTATATAGACATAATGCATTACTATTCCATACTGTCCTTACGTGTCAGGCCTCTGTGTATATAGACATAATGCATTACTATTCCATACTGTCCTTACGTGTCAGGCCTCTGTGTATGTAGATATAATGCATTACTATTCCATACTGTCCTTACGTGTCAGGCCTCTGTGTATATAGACATAATGCATTACTATTCCATACTGTCCTTACATGTCAGGCCTCTGTGTATGTAGCCATAATGCATTACTATTCCATACTGTCCTTACGTGTCAGGCCTCTGTGTATGTAGACATAATGCATTACTATTCCATACTGTCCTCACGTGTCAGGCCTCTGTGTATATAGACATAATGTATTACTATTCCATACTGTCCTTACGTGTCAGGCCTCTGTGTATATAGACATAATGCATTACTATTCCATACTGTCCTTACGTGTCAGGTCTCTCTGTGTATATAGACATAACGCATTACTATTCCATACTGTCCTTACGTGTCAGGCCTCTGTGTATGTAGATATAATGCATTACTATTCCATACTGTCCTTACGTGTCAGGCCTCTGTGTATGTAGATATAATGCATTACTATTCCATACTGTCCTTACATGTCAGGCCTCTGTGATGTAGCCATAATGCATTACTATTCCATACTGTCCTTACGTGTCAGGCCTCTGTGTATGTAGACATAATGCATTACTATTCCATACTGTCCTCACGTGTCAGGCCTCTGTGTATGTAGATATAATGCATTACTATTCCATACTGTCCTTACGTGTCAGGCCTCTGTGTATGTAGATATAATGCATTACTATTCCATACTGTCCTTACGTGTCAGGCCTCTGTGTATGTAGACATAATGCATTACTATTCCATACTGTCCTTACGTGTCAGGCCTCTGTGAATGTAGCCATAATGCATTACTATTCCATACTGTCCTCACGTGTCAGGCCTCTCTGTGTATATAGACATAATGCATTACTATTCCATACAGTCCTTACGTGTCAGGCCTCTGTGTATGTAGCCATAATGCATTACTATTCCATACTGTCCTTACGTGTCAGGTCTCTCTGTGTATATAGACATAATGTATTACTATTCCATACTGTCCTTACGTATCAGGTCTCTCTGTGTATATAGACATAATGCATTACTATTCCATACTGTCCTTACGTGTCAGGCCTCTGTGTATATAGACATAATGCATTACTATTCCATACTGTCCTTACGTGTCAGGCCTCTGTGTATGTAGATATAATGCATTACTATTCCATACTGTCCTTACATGTCAGGCCTCTGTGTATGTAGCCATAATGCATTACTATTCCATACTGTCCTTACGTGTCAGGCCTCTGTGTATGTAGATATAATGCATTACTATTCCATACTGTCCTTACGTGTCAGGCCTCTGTGTATGTAGATATAATGCATTACTATTCCATACTGTCCTTACGTGTCAGGCCTCTGTGTATATAGACATAATGCATTACTATTCCATACTGTCCTTACGTGTCAGGCCTCTGTGTATGTAGATATAATGCATTACTATTCCATACTGTCCTTACGTGTCAGGCCTCTGTGTATGTAGATATAATGCATTACTATTCCATACTGTCCTTACGTGTCAGGCCTCTGTGTATGTAGATATAATGCATTACTATTCCATACTGTCCTTACGTATCAGGCCTCTGTGTATATAGACATAATGCATTACTATTCCATACTGTCCTTACGTGTCAGGCCTCTGTGTATGTAGATATAATGCATTACTATTCCATACTGTCCTTACGTATCAGGCCTCTGTGTATGTAGCCATAATGCATTACTATTCCATACTGTCCTTACGTGTCAGGCCTCTCTGTGTATATAGACATAATGCATTACTATTCCATACTGTCCTTACGTGTCAGGCCTCTGTGTATGTAGATATAATGCATTACTATTCCATACTGTCCTTACGTGTCAGGCCTCTGTGTATGTAGATATAATGCATTACTATTCCATACTGTCCTTACGTATCAGGCCTCTGTGTATATAGACATAATGCATTACTATTCCATACTGTCCTTACGTGTCAGGCCTCTGTGTATGTAGATATAATGCATTACTATTCCATACTGTCCTTACGTATCAGGCCTCTGTGTATGTAGCCATAATGCATTACTATTCCATACTGTCCTTACGTGTCAGGCCTCTCTGTGTATATAGACATAATGCATTACTATTCCATACTGTCCTTACGTGTCAGGCCTCTGTGTATATAGACATAATGCATTACTATTCCATACTGTCCTTACGTGTCAGGCCTCTGTGTATATAGACATAATGCATTACTATTCCATACTGTCCTTACGTGTCAGGCCTCTGTGTATATAGACATAATGCATTACTATTCCATACTGTCCTTACGTGTCAGGCCTCTGTGTATATAGACATAATGCATTACTATGCCATACTGTCCTTACGTGTCAGGCCTCTGTGTATGTAGCCATAATGCATTACTATTCCATACTGTCCTTACGTATCAGGTCTCTCTGTGTATATAGACATAATGCATTACTATTCCATACTGTCCTCACGTGTCAGGCCTCTGTGTATGTAGATATAATGCATTACTATTCCATACTGTCCTTACGTGTCAGGTCTCTGTGTATGTAGCCATAATGCATTACTATTCCATACTGTCCTTACATGTCAGGCCTCTGTGTATGTAGCCATAATGCATTACTATTCCATACTGTCCTTACGTGTCAGGTCTCTGTGTATATAGACATAATGCATTACTATTCCATACTGTCCTTACGTGTCAGGCCTCTGTGTATGTAGCCATAATGCATTACTATTCCATACTGTCCTTACGTACCAGGTCTCTCTGTGTATATAGACATAATGCATTACTATTCCATACTGTCCTCACGTGTCAGGCCTCTGTGTATGTAGATATAATGCATTACTATTCCATACTGTCCTTACGTGTCAGGTCTCTGTGTATGTAGCCATAATGCATTACTATTCCATACTGTCCTTACATGTCAGGCCTCTGTGTATATAGACATAATGCATTACTATTCCATACTGTCCTTACGTGTCAGGCCTCTGTGTATGTAGCCATAATGCATTACTATTCCATACTGTCCTTACGTGTCAGGCCTCTGTGCATGTAGATATAATGCATTACTATTCCATACTGTCCTTACATGTCAGGCCTCTGTGTATGTAGATATAATATATTACTATTCCATACTGTCCTTACGTGTCAGGCCTCTGTGTATGTAGATATAATGCATTACTATTCCATACTGTCCTTACGTGTCAGGCCTCTGTGTATATAGACATAATGCATTACTATTCCATACTGTCCTTACGTGTCAGGCCTCTGTGTATATAGACATAATGCATTACTATTCCATACTGTCCTTACGTGTCAGGCCTCTGTGTATATAGACATAATGCATTACTATTCCATACTGTCCTTACGTGTCAGGCCTCTGTGTATATAGACATAATGCATTACTATTCCATACTGTCCTTACGTGTCAGGCCTCTGTGTATGTAGATATAATGCATTACTATTCCACACTGTCCTTATGTGTCAGGCCTCTGTGTATGTAGCCATAATGCATTACTATTCCATACTGTCCTTACGTGTCAGGCCTCTGTGTATGTAGATATAATGCATTACTATTCCATACTGTCCTTACATGTCAGGCCTCTGTGTATGTAGATATAATATATTACTATTCCATACTGTCCTTACGTGTCAGGCCTCTGTGTATGTAGATATAATGCATTACTATTCCATACTGTCCTTACGTGTCAGGCCTCTGTGTATATAGACATAATGCATTACTATTCCATACTGTCCTTACGTGTCAGGCCTCTGTGTATATAGACATAATGCATTACTATTCCATACTGTCCTTACGTGTCAGGCCTCTGTGTATATAGACATAATGCATTACTATTCCATACTGTCCTTACGTGTCAGGCCTCTGTGTATATAGACATAATGCATTACTATTCCATACTGTCCTTACGTGTCAGGCCTCTGTGTATGTAGATATAATGCATTACTATTCCACACTGTCCTTATGTGTCAGGCCTCTGTGTATGTAGACATAATGCATTACTATTCCATACTGTCCTTACATGTCAGGCCTCTGTGTATGTAGATATAATATATTACTATTCCATACTATCCTTACGTATCAGGCCTCTGTGTATGTAGACATAATGCATTACTATTCCATACTGTCCTTACGTGTCAGGCCTCTGTGTATGTAGATATAATGTATTACTATTCCATACTGTCCTTACGTGTCAGGTCTCTCTGTGTATATAGACATAATGCATTACTATTCCATACTGTCCTTACGTGTCAGGCCTCTGTGTATATAGACATAATGCATTACTATTCCATACTGTCCTCACGTGTCAGGCCTCTGTGTATGTAGACATAATGCATTACTATTCCATACTGTCCTAACGTGTCAGGCCTCTGTGTATGTAGATATAATGCATTACTATTCCATACTGTCCTTACGTGTCAGACCTCTGTGTATGTAGACATAATGCATTACTATTCCATACTGTCCTTACGTGTCAGGCCTCTGTGTATATAGACATAATGTATTACTATTCCATACTGTCCTCACGTGTCAGGCCTCTGTGTATATAGACATAATGCATTACTATTCCATACTGTCCTTACGTGTCAGGCCTCTGTGTATATAGACATAATGTATTACTATTCCATACTGTCCTCACGTGTCAGGCCTCTCTGTGTATGTAGATATAATATATTACTATTCCATACTGTCCTTACGTGTCAGGCCTCTGTGTATGTAGACATAATGCATTACTATTCCATACTGTCCTTACATGTCAGGCCTCTGTGTATGTAGATATAATATATTACTATTCCATACTATCCTTACGTATCAGGCCTCTGTGTATGTAGACATAATGCATTACTATTCCATACTGTCCTTACGTGTCAGGCCTCTGTGTATATAGACATAATGCATTACTATTCCATACTGTCCTTACGTGTCAGGCCTCTGTGTATATAGACATAATGTATTACTATTCCATACTGTCCTTACGTGTCAGGCCTCTGTGTATGTAGACATAATGTATTACTATTCCATACTGTCCTTACGTGTCAGGCCTCTGTGTATGTAGATATAATGTATTACTATTCCATACTGTCCTTACGTGTCAGGTCTCTCTGTGTATATAGACATAATGCATTACTATTCCATACTGTCCTTACGTGTCAGGCCTCTGTGTATATAGACATAATGCATTACTATTCCATACTGTCCTTACGTGTCAGGCCTCTGTGTATGTAGATATAATGCATTACTATTCCATACTGTCCTTACGTATCAGGCCTCTGTGTATGTAGCCATAATGCATTACTATTCCATACTGTCCTTACGTGTCAGGCCTCTCTGTGTATATAGACATAATGCATTACTATTCCATACTGTCCTTACGTGTCAGGCCTCTGTGTATGTAGATATAATGCATTACTATTCCATACTGTCCTTACGTGTCAGGCCTCTGTGTATGTAGATATAATGCATTACTATTCCATACTGTCCTTACGTATCAGGCCTCTGTGTATATAGACATAATGCATTACTATTCCATACTGTCCTTACGTGTCAGGCCTCTGTGTATGTAGATATAATGCATTACTATTCCATACTGTCCTTACGTATCAGGCCTCTGTGTATGTAGCCATAATGCATTACTATTCCATTCTGTCCTTACGTGTCAGGCCTCTCTGTGTATATAGACATAATGCATTACTATTCCATACTGTCCTTACGTGTCAGGCCTCTGTGTATATAGACATAATGCATTACTATTCCATACTGTCCTTACGTGTCAGGCCTCTGTGTATATAGACATAATGCATTACTATTCCATACTGTCCTTACGTGTCAGGCCTCTGTGTATATAGACATAATGCATTACTATTCCATACTGTCCTTACGTGTCAGGCCTCTGTGTATATAGACATAATGCATTACTATGCCATACTGTCCTTACGTGTCAGGCCTCTGTGTATGTAGCCATAATGCATTACTATTCCATACTGTCCTTACGTATCAGGTCTCTCTGTGTATATAGACATAATGCCTTACTATTCCATACTGTCCTCACGTGTCAGGCCTCTGTGTATGTAGATATAATGCATTACTATTCCATACTGTCCTTACGTGTCAGGTCTCTGTGTATGTAGCCATAATGCATTACTATTCCATACTGTCCTTACATGTCAGGCCTCTGTGTATGTAGCCATAATGCATTACTATTCCATACTGTCCTTACGTGTCAGGCCTCTGTGTATATAGACATAATGCATTACTATTCCATACTGTCCTTACGTGTCAGGCCTCTGTGTATATAGACATAATGCATTACTATTCCATACTGTCCTTACGTGTCAGGCCTCTGTGTATATAGACATAATGTATTACTATTCCATACTGTCCTTACGTGTCAGGCCTCTGTGTATGTAGACATAATGTATTACTATTCCATACTGTCCTTACGTGTCAGGCCTCTGTGTATGTAGATATAATGTATTACTATTCCATACTGTCCTTACGTGTCAGGTCTCTCTGTGTATATAGACATAATGCATTACTATTCCATACTGTCCTTACGTGTCAGGCCTCTGTGTATTTAGACATAATGCATTACTATTCCATACTGTCCTCACGTGTCAGGCCTCTGTGTATGTAGACATAATGCATTACTATTCCATACTGTCCTCACGTGTCAGGCCTCTCTGTGTATGTAGACATAATGCATTACTATTCCATACTGTCCTTACGTGTCAGGCCTCTGTGTATGTAGATATAATGCATTACTATTCCATACTGTCCTTACGTGTCAGGTCTCTCTGTGTATATAGACATAATGCATTACTATTCCATACTGTCCTTACGTGTCAGGCCTCTGTGTATATAGACATAATGCATTACTATTCCATACTGTCCTTACGTATCAGGTCTCTCTGTGTATATAGACATAATGCATTACTATCCCATACTGTCCTTACGTGTCAGGCCTCTGTGTATATAGACATAATGCATTACTATTCCATACTGTCCTTACGTGTCAGGCCTCTGTGTATATAGACATAATGCATTACTATTCCATACTGTCCTTACGTGTCAGGCCTCTGTGTATATAGACATAATGCATTACTATTCCATACTGTCCTTACGTGTCAGGCCTCTGTGTATATAGACATAATGCATTACTATTCCATACTGTCCTTACGTGTCAGGCCTCTGTGTATATAGACATAATGTATTACTATTCCATACTGTCCTTACGTGTCAAGCCTCTGTGTATATAGACATAATGTATTACTATTCCATACTGTCCTTACGTGTCAGGCCTCTGTGTATATAGACATAATGCATTACTATTCCATACTGTCCTTACGTGTCAGGCCTCTGTGTATATAGACATAATGCATTACTATTCCATACTGTCCTTACGTATCAGGCCTCTGTGTATATAGACATAATGCATTACTATTCCATACTGTCCTTACGTGTCAGGCCTCTGTGTATATATAGACATAATACATTACTATTCCATACTGTCCTTACGTGTCAGGCCTCTGTGTATATATAGACATAATGCATTACTATTCCATACTGTCCTTACGTGTCAGGCCTCTGTGTATATATAGACATAATGCATTACTATTCCATACTGTCCTTACGTGTCAGGCCTCTCTGTGTATGTAGATATAATGCATTACTATTCAATACTGTCCTTACGTGTCAGGCCTCTGTGTATATATAGACATAATGCATTACTATTCCATACTGTCCTTACGTGTCAGGCCTCTGTGTATATAGACATAATGCATTACTATTCCATACTGTCCTTACGTGTCAGACCTCTGTGTATGTAGATATAATGCATTACTATTCCATACTGTCCTTACGTGTCAGGCCTCTGTGTATATAGACATAATGCATTACTATTCCATACTGTCCTTACGTGTCAGGCCTCTGTGTATATATAGACATAATGCATTACTATTCCATACTGTCCTTACGTGTCAGGCCTCTGTGTATATAGACATAATGCATTACTATTCCATACTGTCCTTACGTGTCAGGTCTCTCTGTGTATATAGACATAATGCATTACTATTCCATACTGTCCTTACGTGTCAGGCCTCTCTGTGTATGTAGATATAATGTATTACTATTCCATACTGTCCTTACGTGTCAGGCCTCTGTGTATGTAGATATAATGCATTACTATTCCATACTGTCCTTACGTATCAGGCCTCTGTGTATGTAGCCATAATACATTACTATTCCATACTGTCCTTACGTGTCAGGCCTCTCTGTGTATATAGACATAATGCATTACTATTCCATACTGTCCTTACGTGTCAGGCCTCTGTGTATATAGACATAATGCATTACTATGCCATACTGTCCTTACGTGTCAGGCCTCTGTGTATATAGACATAATGCATTACTATTCCATACTGTCCTTACGTGTCAGGTCTCTGTGTATGTAGCCATAATGCATTACTATTCCATACTGTCCTTACGTATTAGGTCTCTCTGTGTATATAGACATAATGCATTACTATTCCATACTGTCCTCACGTGTCAGGCCTCTGTGTATGTAGATATAATGCATTACTATTCCATACTGTCCTTACGTGTCAGGCCTCTGTGTATGTAGCCATAATGCATTACTATTCCATACTGTCCTTACGTGTCAGGTCTCTGTGTATATAGACATAATGCATTACTATTCCATACTGTCCTTACGTGTCAGGCCTCTGTGTATGTAGATATAATGCATTACTATTCCATACTGTCCTTACGTGTCAGGCCTCTGTGTATATAGATATAATGCATTACTATTCCATACTGTCCTTACGTGTCAGGCCTCTGTGTATGTAGCCATAATGCATTACTATTCCATACTGTCCTTACGTGTCAGGTCTCTGTGTATATAGACATAATGCATTACTATTCCATACTATCCTTACGTGTCAGGCCTCTGTGTATGTAGCCATAATGCATTACTATTCCATACTGTCCTTACATGTCAGGCCTCTGTGTATGTAGACATAATGCATTACTATTCCATACTGTCCTTACGTGTCAGGCCTCTGTGTATGTAGATATAATGCATTACTATTCCATACTGTCCTTACGTGTCAGGCCTCTGTGTATATAGACATAATGCATTACTATTCCATACTGTCCTTACGTGTCAGGCCTCTGTGTATATAGACATAATGCATTACTATTCCATACTGTCCTTACGTGTCAGGCCTCTCTGTGTATATAGACATAATGCATTACTATTCCATACTGTCCTTACATGTCAGGCCTCTGTGTATGTAGATATAATATATTACTATTCCATACTATCCTTACGTATCAGGCCTCTGTGTATGTAGACATAATGCATTACTATTCCATACTGTCCTTACGTGTCAGGCCTCTGTGTATATAGACATAATGCATTACTATTCCATACTGTCCTCACGTGTCAGGCCTCTGTGTATGTAGACATAATGCATTACTATTCCATACTGTCCTTACGTGTCAGGCCTCTGTGTATATAGACATAATGCATTACTATTCCATACTGTCCTTACGTGTCAGGCCTCTGTGTATATAGACATAATGTATTACTATTCCATACTGTCCTTACGTGTCAGGCCTCTGTGTATGTAGACATAATGTATTACTATTCCATACTGTCCTTACGTGTCAGGCCTCTGTGTATATAGACATAATGCATTACTATTCCATACTGTCCTTACGTGTCAGGCCTCTGTGTATGTAGATATAATGTATTACTATTCCATACTGTCCTTACGTGTCAGGTCTCTCTGTGTATATAGACATAATGCATTACTATTCCATACTGTCCTTACGTGTCAGGCCTCTGTGTATATAGACATAATGCATTACTATTCCATACTGTCCTCACGTGTCAGGCCTCTGTGTATGTAGACATAATGCATTACTATTCCATACTGTCCTTACGTGTCAGGCCTCTGTGTATGTAGATATAATGCATTACTATTCCATACTGTCCTTACGTGTCAGACCTCTGTGTATGTAGACATAATGCATTACTATTCCATACTGTCCTTACGTGTCAGGCCTCTGTGTATATAGACATAATGCATTACTATTCCATACTGTCCTCACGTGTCAGGCCTCTGTGTATGTAGACATAATGCATTACTATTCCATACTGTCCTTACGTGTCAGGCCTCTGTGTATATAGACATAATGCATTACTATTCCATACTGTCCTTACGTGTCAGGCCTCTGTGTATATAGACATAATGTATTACTATTCCATACTGTCCTTACGTGTCAGGCCTCTGTGTATGTAGACATAATGTATTACTATTCCATACTGTCCTTACGTGTCAGGCCTCTGTGTATATAGACATAATGCATTACTATTCCATACTGTCCTCAGGTGTCAGGCCTCTGTGTATGTAGACATAATGCATTACTATTCCATACTGTCCTTACGTGTCAGGCCTCTGTGTATATAGACATAATGTATTACTATTCCATACTGTCCTTACGTGTCAGGCCTCTGTGTATGTAGACATAATGTATTACTATTCCATACTGTCCTTACGTGTCAGGCCTCTGTGTATATAGACATAATGCATTACTATTCCATACTGTCCTCACGTGTCAGGCCTCTGTGTATGTAGACATAATGCATTACTATTCCATACTGTCCTTACGTGTCAGGCCTCTGTGTATGTAGATATAATGCATTACTATTCCATACTGTCCTTACGTGTCAGGCCTCTGTGTATATAGACATAATGCACTACTATTCCATACTGTCCTTACGTGTCAGGCCTCTGTGTATATAGACATAATGCATTACTATTCCATACTGTCCTCACGTGTCAGGCCTCTCTGTGTATGTAGACATAATGCACTACTATTCCATACTGTCCTTACGTGTCAGGCCTCTGTGTATATAGACATAATGCATTACTATTCCATACTGTCCTTACGTGTCAGGCCTCTGTGTATATAGACATAATGCATTACTATTCCATACTGTCCTTACGTGTCAGGCCTCTGTGTATGTAGACATAATGCATTACTATTCCATACTGTCCTTACGTGTCAGGCCTCTGTGTATATAGACATAATGCATTACTATTCCATACTGTCCTCACGTGTCAGGCCTCTGTGTATGTAGACATAATGCATTACTATTCCATACTGTCCTTACGTGTCAGGCCTCTGTGTATATAGACATAATGCATTACTATTCCATACTGTCCTTACGTGTCAGGCCTCTGTGTATATAGACATAATGCATTACTATTCCATACTGTCCTTACGTGTCAGGCCTCTGTGTATGTAGACATAATGTATTACTATTCCATACTGTCCTTACGTGTCAGGCCTCTGTGTATGTAGATATAATGTATTACTATTCCATACTGTCCTTACGTGTCAGGTCTCTCTGTGTATATAGACATAATGCATTACTATTCCATACTGTCCTTACGTGTCAGGCCTCTGTGTATATAGACATAATGCATTACTATTCCATACTGTCCTCACGTGTCAGGCCTCTGTGTATGTAGACATAATGCATTACTATTCCATACTGTCCTTACGTGTCAGGCCTCTGTGTATGTAGATATAATGCATTACTATTCCATACTGTCCTTACGTGTCAGACCTCTGTGTATGTAGACATAATGCATTACTATTCCATACTGTCCTTACGTGTCAGGCCTCTGTGTATATAGACATAATGCACTACTATTCCATACTGTCCTTACGTGTCAGGCCTCTGTGTATATAGACATAATGCATTACTATTCCATACTGTCCTCACGTGTCAGGCCTCTCTGTGTAAGTAGACATAATGCACTACTATTCCATACTGTCCTTACGTGTCAGGCCTCTGTGTATATAGACATAATGCATTACTATTCCATACTGTCCTTACGTGTCAGGCCTCTGTGTATGTAGACATAATGCATTACTATTCCATACTGTCCTTACGTGTCAGGCCTCTGTGTATATAGACATAATGCATTACTATTCCATACTGTCCTTACGTGTCAGGCCTCTGTGTATATAGACATAATGCATTACTATTCCATACTGTCCTTACGTGTCAGGCCTCTGTGTATATATAGACATAATGCATTACTATTCCATACTGTCCTTACGTGTCAGGCCTCTGTGTATATATATAGACATAATGCATTACTATTCCAAACTGTCCTTAAGTGTCAGGCCTCTGTGTATGTAGACATAATGCATTACTATTCCATACTGTCCTTACGTGTCAGGCCTATGTGTATATATAGACATAATGCATTACTATTCCATACTGTCCTTACGTGTCAGGCCTCTGTGTATATATAGACATAATGCATTACTATTCCATACTGTCCTTACGTGTCAGGCCTCTGTGTATATATAGACATAATGCATTACTATTCCATACTGTCCTTACGTGTCAGGCCTCTGTGTATATATAGACATAATGTATTACTATTCCATACTGTCCTTACGTGTCAGGCCACTGTGTATGTAGACATAATGTATTACTATTCCATACTGTCCTTACGTGTCAGGTCTCTCTGTGTATATAGACATAATGCATTACTATTCCATACTGTCCTTACGTGTCAGGCCTCTGTGTATATAGACATAATGTATTACTATTCCATACTGTCCTTACGTGTCAGGTCTCTGTGTATGTAGATATAATGCATTACTATTCCATACTGTCCTCACGTGTCAGGCCTCTGTGTATGTAGATATAATGCATTACTATTCCATACTGTCCTTACGTGTCAGGCCTCTGTGTATATAGACATAATGCATTACTATTCCATACTGTCCTTACGTGTCAGGCCTCTGTGTATATAGACATGATGTATTACTATTCCATACTGTCCTTACGTGTCAGGCCTCTGTTTATATATAGACATAATGCATTACTATTCCATACTGTCCTTACGTGTCAGGCCTCTGTGTATATAGACATAATGTATTACTATTCCATACTGTCCTTACGTGTCAGGCCTCTGTGTATATAGACATAATGCATTACTATTCCATACTGTCCTTACGTGTCAGGCCTCTGTGTATATAGACATAATGTATTACTATTCCATACTGTCCTTACGTGTCAGGCCTCTGTGTATATAGACATAATGCATTACTATTCCATACTGTCCTTACGTGTCAGGCCTCTGTGTATATAGACATAATGCATTACTATTCCATACTGTCCTTACGTGTCAGGCCTCTGTGTATATAGACATAATGTATTACTATTCCATACTGTCCTTACGTGTCAGGCCTCTGTTTATATATAGACATAATGCATTACTATTCCATACTGTCCTTACGTGTCAGGCCTCTGTGTATATAGACATAATGTATTACTATTCCATACTGTCCTTACGTGTCAGGCCTCTGTGTATATAGACATAAAGTATTACTATTCCATACTGTCCTTACGTGTCAGGCCTCTGTGTATATAGACATAATGTATTACTATTCCATACTGTCCTTACGTGTCAGGCCTCTGTGTACATAGACATAATGCATTACTATTCCATACTGTCCTCACGTGTCAGGCCTCTCTGTGTATGTAGACATAATGCATTACTATTCCATACTGTCCTTACGTGTCAGGCCTCTGTGTATGTAGATATAATGCATTACTATTCCATACTGTCCTTACGTGTCAGGTCTCTCTGTGTATATAGACATAATGCATTACTATTCCATACTGTCCTTACGTGTCAGGCCTCTGTGTATATAGACATAATGCATTACTATTCCATACTGTCCTTACGTATCAGGTCTCTCTGTGTATATAGACATAATGCATTACTATTCCATACTGTCCTTACGTGTCAGGCCTCTGTGTATAGAGACACAATGCATTACTATTCCATACTGTCCTTACGTATCAGGCCTCTGTGTATATAGACATAATGCATTACTATTCCATACTGTCCTTACGTGTCAGGCCTCTGTGTATATAGACATAATGCATTACTATTCCATACTGTCCTTACGTGTCAGGCCTCTGTGTATATAGACATAATGTATTACTATTCCATACTGTCCTTACGTGTCAGGCCTCTGTGTATATAGACATAATGTATTACTATTCCATACTGTCCTTACGTGTCAGGCCTCTGTGTATATAGACATAATGTATTACTATTCCATACTGTCCTTACGTGTCAGGCCTCTGTGTATATAGACATAATGCATTACTATTCCATACTGTCCTTACGTATCAGGCCTCTGTGTATATAGACATAATGCATTACTATTCCATACTGTCCTTACGTGTCAGGCCTCTGTGTATATATAGACATAATGCATTACTATTCCATACTGTCCTTACGTGTCAGGCCTCTGTGTATATATAGACATAATGCATTACTATTCCATACTGTCCTTACGTGTCAGGCCTCTGTGTATATATAGACATAATGCATTACTATTCCATACTGTCCTTACGTGTCAGGCCTCTCTGTGTATGTAGATATAATGCATTACTATTCCATACTGTCCTTACGTGTCAGGCCTCTGTGTATATATAGACATAATGCATTACTATTCCATACTGTCCTTACGTGTCAGGCCTCTGTGTATATAGACATAATGCATTACTATTCCATACTGTCCTTACGTGTCAGGCCTCTGTGTATGTAGATATAATGCATTACTATTCCATACTGTCCTTACGTGTCAGGCCTCTGTGTATATAGACATAATGCATTACTATTCCATACTGTCCTTACGTGTCAGGCCTCTGTGTATATGTAGACATAATGCATTACTATTCCATACTGTCCTTACGTGTCAGGCCTCTGTGTATATAGACATAATGCATTACTATTCCATACTGTCCTTACGTGTCAGGTCTCTCTGTGTATATAGACATAATGCATTACTATTCCATACTGTCCTTACGTGTCAGGCCTCTCTGTGTATGTAGATATAATGCATTACTATTCTATACTGTCCTTACGTGTCAGGCCTCTGTGTATATAGACATAATGCATTACTATTCCATACTGTCCTTACGTGTCAGGCCTCTGTGTATATAGACATAATGCACTACTATTCCATACTGTCCTTACGTGTCAGGCCTCTCTGTGTATGTAGATATAATGCATTACTATTCCATACTGTCCTTACGTATCAGGCCTCTGTGTATGTAGATATAATGCATTACTATTCCATACTGTCCTTACGTGTCAGGCCTCTGTGTATATAGACATAATGTATTACTATTCCATACTGTCCTTACGTGTCAGGTCTCTGTGTATGTAGATATAATGCATTACTATTCCATACTGTCCTCACGTGTCAGGCCTCTGTGTATGTAGATATAATGCATTACTATTCCATACTGTCCTTACGTGTCAGGCCTCTGTGTATATAGACATAATGC
This sequence comes from Pseudophryne corroboree, assembly GCF_028390025.1. NCBI lineage: Eukaryota > Metazoa > Chordata > Amphibia > Anura > Myobatrachidae > Pseudophryne > Pseudophryne corroboree. Next base: position 187,424 of record NW_026967486.1, on the reverse strand, counting down.
ATTACTATTCCATACTGTCCTTACGTGTCAGGCCTCTGTGTATATAGACATAATGTATTACTATTCCATACTGTCCTTACGTGTCAGGCCTCTGTGTATATAGACATAATGTATCACTATTCCATACTGTCCTTACGTGTCAGGCCTCTGTTTATATATAGACATAATGCATTACTATTCCATACTGTCCTTACGTGTCAGGCCTCTGTGTATATAGACATAATGTATTACTATTCCATACTGTCCTTACGTGTCAGGCCTCTGTGTATATAGACATAATGCATTACTATTCCATACTGTCCTTACGTGTCAGGCCTCTGTGTATATAGACATAATGTATTACTATTCCATACTGTCCTTACGTGTCAGGCCTCTGTGTATATAGACATAATGCATTACTATTCCATACTGTCCTTACGTGTCAGGCCTCTGTGTATATAGACATAATGTATTACTATTCCATACTGTCCTTACGTGTCAGGCCTCTGATTATATATAGACATAATGCATTACTATTCCATACTGTCCTTACGTGTCAGGCCTCTGTGTATATAGACATAATGTATTACTATTCCATACTGTCCTTACGTGTCAGGCCTCTGTGTATATAGACATAAAGTATTACTATTCCATACTGTCCTTACGTGTCAGGCCTCTGTGTATATAGACATAATGTATTACTATTCCATACTGTCCTTACGTGTCAGGCCTCTGTGTACATAGACATAATGCATTACTATTCCATACTGTCCTCACGTGTCAGGCCTCTCTGTGTATGTAGACATAATGCATTACTATTCCATACTGTCCTTACGTGTCAGGCCTCTGTGTATGTAGATATAATGCATTACTATTCCATACTGTCCTTACGTGTCAGGCCTCTGTGTATATAGACATAATGCATTACTATTCCATACTGTCCTTACGTGTCAGGCCTCTGTGTATATAGACATAATGTATTACTATTCCATACTGTCCTTACGTGTCAGGCCTCTGTGTATATAGACATAAAGTATTACTATTCCATACTGTCCTTACGTGTCAGGCCTCTGTGTATATAGACATAATGTATTACTATTCCATACTGTCCTTACATGTCAGGCCTCTGTTTATATATAGACATAATGCATTACTATTCCATACTGTCCTTACGTGTCAGGCCTCTGTGTATATAGACATAATGTATTACTATTCCATACTGTCCTTACGTGTCAGGCCTCTGTGTATATAGACATAAAGTATTACTATTCCATACTGTCCTTACGTGTCAGGCCTCTGTGTATATAGACAAAATGTATTACTATTCCATACTGTCCTTACGTGTCAGGCCTCTGTGTACATAGACATAATGCATTACTATTCCATACTGTCCTCACGTGTCAGGCCTCTCTGTGTATGTAGACATAATGCATTACTATTCCATACTGTCCTTACGTGTCAGGCCTCTGTGTATATATAGACATAATGTATTACTATTCCATACTGTCCTTACGTGTCAGGCCTCTGTGTATATAGACAAAATGTATTACTATTCCATACTGTCCTTACGTGTCAGGCCTCTGTGTATGTAGATATAATGCATTACTATTCCATACTGTCCTTACGTGTCAGGTCTCTCTGTGTATATAGACATAATGCATTACTATTCCATACTGTCCTTACGTGTCAGGCCTCTGTGTATATAGACATAATGCATTACTATTCCATACTGTCCTTACGTATCAGGTCTCTCTGTGTATATAGACATAATGCATTACTATTCCATACTGTCCTTACGTGTCAGGCCTCTGTGTATATAGACATAATGCATTACTATTCCATACTGTCCTTACGTATCAGGCCTCTGTGTATATAGACATAATGCATTACTATTCCATACTGTCCTTACGTGTCAGGCCTCTGTGTATATAGACATAATGCATTACTATTCCATACTGTCCTTACGTGTCAGGCCTCTGTGTATATAGACATAATGTATTACTATTCCATACTGTCCTTACGTGTCAGGCCTCTGTGTATATATAGACATAATGTATTACTATTCCATACTGTCCTTACGTGTCAGGCCTCTGTGTATATAGACATAATGTATTACTATTCCATACTGTCCTTACGTGTCAGGCCTCTGTGTATATAGACATAATGCATTACTATTCCATACTGTCCTTACGTATCAGGTCTCTCTGTGTATATAGACATAATGCATTACTATTCCATACTGTCCTTACGTGTCAGGCCTCTGTGTATGTAGACATAATGCATTACTATTCCATACTGTCCTTACGTGTCAGGTCTCTCTGTGTATATAGACATAATGCATTACTATTCCATACTGTCCTTACGTATCAGGCCTCTGTGTATGTAGACATAATGCATTACTATTCCATACTGTCCTTACGTGTCAGGCCTCTCTGTGTATATAGACATAATGCATTACTATTCCATACTGTCCTTACGTGTCAGGCCTCTGTGTATATAGACATAATGCATTACTATTCCATACTGTCCTTACGTATCAGGTCTCTCTGTGTATATAGATATAATGCATTACTTTTCCATACTGTCCTTACGTGTCAGGCCTCTGTGTATATAGACATAATGCATTACTATTCCATACTGTCCTTACGTGTCAGGCCTCTGTGTATATAGACATAATGCATTACTATTCCATACTGTCCTTACGTGTCAGGCCTCTGTGTATATAGACATAATGCATTACTATTCCATACTGTCCTTACGTATCAGGTCTCTCTGTGTATGTAGATATAATGCATTACTATTCCATACTGTCCTTACGTGTCAGGCCTCTGTGTATATAGACATAATGCATTACTATTCCATACTGTCCTTACGTGTCAGGCCTCTGTGTATATAGACATAATGCATTACTATTCCATACTGTCCTTACGTATCAGGCCTCTGTGTATATAGACATAATGCATTACTATTCCATACTGTCCTTACGTATCAGGTCTCTCTGTGTATATAGACATAATGCATTACTATTCCATACTGTCCTTACGTGTCAGGCCTCTGTGTATATAGACATAATGCATTACTATTCCATACTGTCCTTACGTGTCAGGTCTCTCTGTGTATGTAGACATAATGCATTACTATTCCATACTGTCCTCACGTGTCAGGCCTCTGTGTATATAGACATAATGCATTACTATTCCATACTGTCCTTACGTATCAGGTCTCTCTGTGTATGTAGACATAATGCATTACTATTCCATACTGTCCTCACGTGTCAGGCCTCTGTGTATATAGACATAATGTATTACTATTCCATACTGTCCTTACGTGTCAGGTCTCTCTGTGTATATAGACATAATGCATTACTATTCCATACTGTCCTTACGTGTCGGGTCTCTCTGTGTATGTAGACATAATGCATTATTATTCCATACTGTCCTCACGTGTCAGGCCTCTGTGTATATAGACATAATGCATTACTATTCAATACTGTCCTTACGTATCAGGTCTCTCTGTGTATGTAGAAATAATGCATTACTAATCCATACTGTCCTCACGTGTCAGGCCTCTGTGTATATAGACATAATGCATTACTATTCCATACTGTCCTTACGTATCAGGTCTCTCTGTGTATATAGACATAATGCATTACTATTCCATACTGTCCTTACGTGTCAGGCCTCTGTGTATGTAGACAAAATGCATTACTATTCCATACTGTCCTTACGTATCAGGTCTCTCTGTGTATATAGACATAATGCATTACTATTCCATACTGTCCTTACGTGTCAGGCCTCTGTGTATATAGACATAATACATTACTATTCCATACTGTCCTTACGTGTCAGGCCTCTGTGTATATAGACATAATGCATTACTATTCCATACTGTCCTTACGTATCAGGTCTCTCTGTGTATATAGACATAATGCATTACTATTCCATACTGTCCTTACGTGTCAGGCCTCTGTGTATGTAGACATAATGCATTACTATTCCATACTGTCCTTATGTATCAGGTCTCTCTGTGTATATAGACATAATGCATTACTATTCCATACTGTCCTTACGTGTCAGGCCTCTGTGTATATAGACATAATGCATTACTATTCCATACTGTCCTTACGTATCAGGTCTCTCTTTGTATATAGACATAATGCATTACTATTCCATACTGTCCTTACGTATCAGGTCTCTCTGTATATATAGACATAATGCATTACTATTCCATACTGTCCTTACGTGTCAGGCCTCTCTGTGTATATAGACATAATGCATTACTATTCCATACTGTCCTTACGTGTCAGGCCTCTGTGTATATAGACATAATGCATTACTATTCCATACTGTCCTTACGTGTCAGGCCTCTGTGTATGTAGACATAATGCATTACTATTCCATACTGTCCTTACGTGTCAGGCCTCTGTGTATATAGACATAATGCATTACTATTCCATACTGTCCTCACGTGTCAGGCCTCTGTGTATGTAGACATAATGCATTACTATTCCATACTGTCCTTACGTGTCAGGCCTCTGTGTATATAGACATAATGCATTACTATTCCATACTGTCCTTACGTGTCAGGCCTCTGTGTATATAGACATAATGTATTACTATTCCATACTGTCCTTACGTGTCAGGCCTCTGTGTATGTAGACATAATGTATTACTATTCCATACTGTCCTTACGTGTCAGGCCTCTGTGTATGTAGATATAATGTATTACTATTCCATACTGTCCTTACGTGTCAGGTCTCTCTGTGTATATAGACATAATGCATTACTATTCCATACTGTCCTTACGTGTCAGGCCTCTGTGTATATAGACATAATGCATTACTATTCCATACTGTCCTCACGTGTCAGGCCTCTGTGTATGTAGACATAATGCATTACTATTCCATACTGTCCTTACGTGTCAGGCCTCTGTGTATGTAGATATAATGCATTACTATTCCATACTGTCCTTACGTGTCAGACCTCTGTGTATGTAGACATAATGCATTACTATTCCATACTGTCCTTACGTGTCAGGCCTCTGTGTATATAGACATGATGCACTACTATTCCATACTGTCCTTACGTGTCAGGCCTCTGTGTATATAGACATAATGCATTACTATTCCATACTGTCCTCACGTGTCAGGCCTCTCTGTGTATGTAGACATAATGCACTACTATTCCATACTGTCCTTACGTGTCAGGCCTCTGTGTATATAGACATAATGCATTACTATTCCATACTGTCCTTACGTGTCAGGCCTCTGTGTATGTAGACATAATGCATTACTATTCCATACTGTCCTTACGTGTCAGGCCTCTGTGTATATAGACATAATGCATTACTATTCCATACTGTCCTTACGTGTCAGGCCTCTGTGTATATAGACATAATGCATTACTATTCCATACTGTCCTTACGTGTCAGGCCTCTGTGTATATATAGACATAATGCATTACTATTCCATACTGTCCTTACGTGTCAGGCCTCTGTGTATATATAGACAGAATGCATTACTATTCCAAACTGTCCTTAAGTGTCAGGCCTCTGTGTATGTAGACATAATGCATTACTATTCCATACTGTCCTTACGTGTCAGGCCTATGTGTATATATAGACATAATGCATTACTATTCCATACTGTCCTTACGTGTCAGGCCTCTGTGTATATATAGACATAATGCATTACTATTCCATACTGTCCTTACGTGTCAGGCCTCTGTGTATATATAGACATAATGCATTACTATTCCATACTGTCCTTACGTGTCAGGCCTCTCTGTATATATAGACATAATGTATTACTATTCCATACTGTCCTTACGTGCCTCCAGGTAAACTAGCTCTCAATCTGGATATGTTCTGTATGTGCCATTATCATGTGGCCATATATTAAGCAATTGTATGACCCATAGTGGATGTTATTATTATTATGCTGTGTATGGGTTTGGGGAGTGGTACCCCCCGGGTCTGGTGGGGCTGGGCCACCTTGGGGTAGCATGCCATATTATTTATTTAGCACTTATGTAACACTCCTATTTTTTCACTAATATTACTCTTTTGAGTATTTTATTAACACCCTTATTTTTGTAGCACTTTCTAACCCATAGCTTCTGCTTCTTTCTTAACACATATTAACACTTTAGTATTTCAATGGTGTGCTGCCCTGGGGTGGTCGGGCCTGAGCCGACTTTGTGGGGTCCAAGCCTTGGACCTATGCTTAGTTAGGGACCTCCAGTAATAGAGCAGCCGTGAAGTGGCCTGGAGGCTTATCATATCTTTTGCAAAACATATGTAACGAAGAGCTCTAAATTTCCTATTATTACATAGTATATAGTTCTTCTTACTAACAGCCAGCAGAGTGCGTGGGAAAAATCCCTTTTGTATTTCTTGTCTAGAGTAACCCCCTCCCGCAGCACCTGGGGATTGTTACCAGCTTGATTAGAGCAGTTTTCCACTATTTATTGCAGTTCAGAGAGGCATAGATGGAGCCAGCATTAGGAGGGCATGCTGGGTCCTGTAGTGCCATTTGGAGGATACAGGGGTGCCTCCAGGTAAACTAGCTCTCAATCTGGATATGTTCTGTATGTGCCATTATCATGTGGCCATATATTAAGCAATTGTATGACCCATAGTGGATGTTATTATTATTATGCTGTGTATGGGTTTGGGGAGTGGTACCCCCCGGGTCTGGTGGGGCTGGGCCACCTTGGGGTAGCATGCCATATTATTTATTTAGCACTTATGTAACACTCCTATTTTTTCACTAATATTACTCTTTTGAGTATTTTATTAACACCCTTATTTTTGTAGCACTTTCTAACCCATAGCTTCTGCTTCTTTCTTAACACATATTAACACTTTAGTATTTCAATGGTGTGCTGCCCTGGGGTGGTCGGGCCTGAGCCGACTTTGTGGGGTCCAAGCCTTGGACCTATGCTTAGTTAGGGACCTCCAGTAATAGAGCAGCCGTGAAGTGGCCTGGAGGCTTATCATATCTTTTGCAAAACATATGTAACGAAGAGCTCTAAATTTCCTATTATTACATAGTATATAGTTCTTCTTACTAACAGCCAGCAGAGTGCGTGGGAAAAATCCCTTTTGTATTTCTTGTCTAGAGTAACCCCCTCCCGCAGCACCTGGGGATTGTTACCAGCTTGATTAGAGCAGTTTTCCACTATTTATTGCAGTTCAGAGAGGCATAGATGGAGCCAGCATTAGCAGGGCATGCTGGGTCCTGTAGTGCCATTTGGAGGATACAGGGGTGCCTCCAGGTAAACTAGCTCTCAATCTGGATATGTTCTGTATGTGCCATTATCATGTGGCCATATATTAAGCAATTGTATGACCCATAGTGGATGTTATTATTATTATGCTGTGTATGGGTTTGGGGAGTGGTACCCCCCGGGTCTGGTGGGGCTGGGCCACCTTGGGGTAGCATGCCATATTATTTATTTAGCACTTATGTAACACTCCTATTTTTTCACTAATATTACTCTTTTGAGTATTTTATTAACACCCTTATTTTTGTAGCACTTTCTAACCCATAGCTTCTGCTTCTTTCTTAACACATATTAACACTTTAGTATTTCAATGGTGTGCTGCCCTGGGGTGGTCGGGCCTGAGCCGACTTTGTGGGGTCCAAGCCTTGGACCTATGCTTAGTTAGGGACCTCCAGTAATAGAGCAGCCGTGAAGTGGCCTGGAGGCTTATCATATCTTTTGCAAAACATATGTAACGAAGAGCTCTAAATTTCCTATTATTACATAGTATATAGTTCTTCTTACTAACAGCCAGCAGAGTGCGTGGGAAAAATCCCTTTTGTATTTCTTGTCTCTGTGTACATAGACATAATGCATTACTATTCCATACTGTCCTCACGTGTCAGGCCTCTCTGTGTATGTAGACATAATGCATTACTATTCCATACTGTCCTTACGTGTCAGGCCTCTGTGTATGTAGATATAATGCATTACTATTCCATACTGTCCTTACGTGTCAGGTCTCTCTGTGTATATAGACATAATGCATTACTATTCCATACTGTCCTTACGTGTCAGGCCTCTGTGTATATAGACATAATGCATTACTATTCCATACTGTCCTTACGTATCAGGTCTCTCTGTGTATATAGACATAATGCATTACTATTCCATACTGTCCTTACGTGTCAGGCCTCTGTGTATAGAGACACAATGCATTACTATTCCATACTGTCCTTACGTATCAGGCCTCTGTGTATATAGACATAATGCATTACTATTTCATACTGTCCTTACGTGTCAGGCCTCTGTGTATATAGACATAATGCATTACTATTCCATACTGTCCTTACGTGTCAGGCCTCTGTGTATATAGACATAATGTATTACTATTCCATACTGTCCTTACGTGTCAGGCCTCTGTGTATATAGACATAATGTATTACTATTCCATACTGTCCTTACGTGTCAGGCCTCTGTGTATATAGACATAATGTATTACTATTCCATACTGTCCTTACGTGTCAGGCCTCTGTGTATATAGACATAATGCATTACTATTCCATACTGTCCTTACGTATCAGGCCTCTGTGTATATAGACATAATGCATTACTATTCCATACTGTCCTTACGTGTCAGGCCTCTGTGTATATATAGACATAATGCATTACTATTCCATACTGTCCTTACGTGTCAGGCCTCTGTGTATATATAGACATAATGCATTACTATTCCATACTGTCCTTACGTGTCAGGCCTCTGTGTATATATAGACATAATGCATTACTATTCCATACTGTCCTTACGTGTCAGGCCTCTCTGTGTATGTAGATATAATGCATTACTATTCCATACTGTCCTTACGTGTCAGGCCTCTGTGTATATATAGACATAATGCATTACTATTCCATACTGTCCTTACGTGTCAGGCCTCTGTGTATATAGACATAATGCATTACTATTCCATACTGTCCTTACGTGTCAGGCCTCTGTGTATGTAGATATAATGCATTACTATTCCATACTGTCCTCACGTGTCAGGCCTCTGTGTATATAGACATAATGCATTACTATTCCATACTGTCCTTACGTGTCAGGCCTCTGTGTATATGTAGACATAATGCATTACTATTCCATACTGTCCTTACGTGTCAGGCCTCTGTGTATATAGACATAATGCATTACTATTCCATACTGTCCTTACGTGTCAGGTCTCTCTGTGTATATAGACATAATGCATTACTATTCCATACTGTCCTTACGTGTCAGGCCTCTCTGTGTATGTAGATATAATGCATTACTATTCTATACTGTCCTTACGTGTCAGGCCTCTGTGTATATAGACATAATGCATTACTATTCCATACTGTCCTTACGTGTCAGGCCTCTGTGTATATAGACATAATGCACTACTATTCCATACTGTCCTTACGTGTCAGGCCTCTCTGTGTATGTAGATATAATGCATTACTATTCCATACTGTCCTTACGTATCAGGCCTCTGTGTATGTAGATATAATGCATTACTATTCCATACTGTCCTTACGTGTCAGGCCTCTGTGTATATAGACATAATGTATTACTATTCCATACTGTCCTTACGTGTCAGGTCTCTGTGTATGTAGATATAATGCATTACTATTCCATACTGTCCTCACGTGTCAGGCCTCTGTGTATGTAGATATAATGCATTACTATTCCATACTGTCCTTACGTGTCAGGCCTCTGTGTATATAGACATAATGCATTACTATTCCATACTGTCCTTACGTGTCAGGCCTCTGTGTATATAGACATAATGTATTACTATTCCATACTGTCCTTACGTGTCAGGCCTCTGTGTATATAGACATAATGTATTACTATTCCATACTGTCCTTACGTGTCAGGCCTCTGTTTATATATAGACATAATGCATTACTATTCCATACTGTCCTTACATGTCAGGCCTCTGTGTATATAGACATAATGTATTACTATTCCATACTGTCCTTACGTGTCAGGCCTCTGTGTATATAGACATAATGCATTACTATTCCATACTGTCCTTACGTGTCAGGCCTCTGTGTATATAGACATAATGTATTACTATTCCATACTGTCCTTACGTGTCAGGCCTCTGTGTATATAGACATAATGCATTACTATTCCATACTGTCCTTACGTGTCAGGCCTCTGTGTATATAGACATAATGTATTACTATTCCATACTGTCCTTACGTGTCAGGCCTCTGATTATATATAGACATAATGCATTACTATTCCATACTGTCCTTACGTGTCAGGCCTCTGTGTATATAGACATAATGTATTACTATTCCATACTGTCCTTACGTGTCAGGCCTCTGTGTATATAGACATAAAGTATTACTATTCCATACTGTCCTTACGTGTCAGGCCTCTGTGTATATAGACATAATGTATTACTATTCCATACTGTCCTTACGTGTCAGGCCTCTGTGTACATAGACATAATGCATTACTATTCCATACTGTCCTCACGTGTCAGGCCTCTCTGTGTATGTAGACATAATGCATTACTATTCCATACTGTCCTTACGTGTCAGGCCTCTGTGTATGTAGATATAATGCATTACTATTCCATACTGTCCTTACGTGTCAGGCCTCTGTGTATATAGACATAATGCATTACTATTCCATACTGTCCTTACGTGTCAGGCCTCTGTGTATATAGACATAATGTATTACTATTCCATACTGTCCTTACGTGTCAGGCCTCTGTGTATATAGACATAAAGTATTACTATTCCATACTGTCCTTACGTGTCAGGCCTCTGTGTATATAGACATAATGTATTACTATTCCATACTGTCCTTACATGTCAGGCCTCTGTTTATATATAAACATAATGCATTACTATTCCATACTGTCCTTACGTGTCAGGCCTCTGTGTATATAGACATAATGTATTACTATTCCATACTGTCCTTACGTGTCAGGCCTCTGTGTATATAGACATAAAGTATTACTATTCCATACTGTCCTTACGTGTCAGGCCTCTGTGTATATAGACATAATGTATTACTATTCCATACTGTCCTTACGTGTCAGGCCTCTGTGTATATAGACATAATGCATTACTATTCCATACTGTCCTTACGTGTCAGGCCTCTGTGTATATAGACATAATGCATTACTATTCCATACTGTCCTTACGTATCAGGCCTCTGTGTATATAGACATAATGCATTACTATTCCATACTGTCCTTACGTATCAGGCCTCTGTGTATATAGACATAATGCATTACTATTCCATACTGTCCTTACGTATCAGGTCTCTCTGTGTATATAGACATAATGCATTACTATTCCATACTGTCCTTACGTGTCAGGCCTCTGTGTATATAGACATAATGCATTACTATTCCATACTGTCCTTACGTGTCGGGTCTCTCTGTGTATGTAGACATAATGCATTACTATTCCATACTGTCCTCACGTGTCAGGCCTCTGTGTATATAGACATAATGCATTACTATTCCATACTGTCCTTACGTATCAGGTCTCTCTGTGTATGTAGACATAATGCATTACTATTCCATACTGTCCTCACGTGTCAGGCCTCTGTGTATATAGACATAATGTATTACTATTCCATACTGTCCTTACGTGTCAGGTCTCTCTGTGTATATAGACATAATGCATTACTATTCCATACTGTCCTTACGTGTCAGGTCTCTCTGTGTATGTAGACATAATGCATTATTATTCCATACTGTCCTCACGTGTCAGGCCTCTGTGTATATAGACATAATGCATTACTATTCAATACTGTCCTTACGTATCAGGTCTCTCTGTGTATGTAGAAATAATGCATTACTAATCCATACTGTCCTCACGTGTCAGGCCTCTGTGTATATAGACATAATGCATTACTATTCCATACTGTCCTTACGTATCAGGTCTCTCTGTGTATATAGACATAATGCATTACTATTCCATACTGTCCTTACGTGTCAGGCCTCTGTGTATGTAGACAAAATGCATTACTATTCCATACTGTCCTTACGTATCAGGTCTCTCTGTGTATATAGACATAATGCATTACTATTCCATACTGTCCTTACGTGTCAGGCCTCTGTGTATATAGACATAATACATTACTATTCCATACTGTCCTTACGTGTCAGGCCTCTGTGTATATAGACATAATGCATTACTATTCCATACTGTCCTTACGTATCAGGTCTCTCTGTGTATATAGACATAATGCATTACTATTCCATACTGTCCTTACGTGTCAGGCCTCTGTGTATGTAGACATAATGCATTACTATTCCATACTGTCCTTACGTATCAGGTCTCTCTGTGTATATAGACATAATGCATTACTATTCCATACTGTCCTTACGTGTCAGGCCTCTGTGTATATAGACATAATGCATTACTATTCCATACTGTCCTTACGTATCAGGTCTCTCTTTGTATATAGACATAATGCATTACTATTCCATACTGTCCTTACGTATCAGGTCTCTCTGTGTATATAGACATAATGCATTACTATTCCATACTGTCCTTACGTGTCAGGCCTCTCTGTGTATATAGACATAATGCATTACTATTCCATACTGTCCTTACGTGTCAGGCCTCTGTGTATATAGACATAATGCATTACTATTCCATACTGTCCTTACGTGTCAGGCCTCTGTGTATGTAGACATAATGCATTACTATTCCATACTGTCCTTACGTGTCAGGCCTCTGTGTATATAGACATAATGCATTACTATTCCATACTGTCCTTACGTGTCAGGCCTCTGTGTATGTAGCCATAATGCATTACTATTCCATACTGTCCTTACGTATCAGGTCTCTCTGTGTATGTAGACATAATGCATTACTATTCCATACTGTCCTTACGTATCAGGTCTCTCTGTGTATGTAGACATAATGCATTACTATTCCATACTGTCCTTACGTGTCAGGCCTCTGTGTATATAGACATAATGCATTACTATTCCATACTGTCCTTACGTGTCAGGCCTCTGTGTATGTAGACATAATGCATTACTATTCCATATTGTCCTCACGTGTCAGGCCTCTCTGTGTATATAGACATAATGCATTACTATTCCATACAGTCCTTACGTGTCAGGCCTCTGTGTATGTAGATATAATGTATTACTATTCCATACTGTCCTTACGTGTCAGGCCTCTCTGTGTATATAGACATAATGCATTACTATTCCATACTGTCCTTACGTATCAGGTCTCTGTGTATATAGACATAATGCATTACTATTCCATACTGTCCTTACGTGTCAGGCCTCTGTGTATATAGACATAATGCATTACTATTCCATACTGTCCTTACGTGTCAGGTCTCTCTGTGTATATAGACATAATGCATTACTATTCCATACTGTCCTTACGTATCAGGCCTCTGTGTATATAGATATAATATATTACTATTCCATACTGTCCTTACGTGTCAGGCCTCTGTGTATATAGACATAATGCATTACTATTCCATACTGTCCTTACGTGTCAGGCCTCTGTGTATGTAGACATAATGTATTACTATTCCATACTGTCCTTACGTGTCAGGCCTCTGTGTATGTAGACATAATGCATTACTATTCCATACTGTCCTTACGTGTCAGGTCTCTCTGTGTATATAGACATAATGCATTACTATTCCATACTGTCCTTACGTGTCAGGCCTCTGTGTATGTAGATATAATGCATTACTATTCCATACTGTCCTCACGTGTCAGGCCTCTCTGTGTATATAGACATAATGCATTACTATTCCATACTGTCCTTACGTGTCAGGCCTCTGTGTATGTAGATATAATGCATTACTATTCCATACTGTCCTCACGTGTCAGGCCTCTCTGTGTATATAGACATAATGCATTACTATTCCATACTGTCCTTACGTGTCAGGCCTCTGTGTATATAGACATAATGCATTACTATTCCATACTGTCCTCACGTGTCAGGCCTCTCTGTGTATATAGACATAATGCATTACTATTCCATACTGTCCTTACGTGTCAGGCCTCTGTGTATGTAGACATAATGCATTACTATTCCATACTGTCCTTACGTATCAGGTCTCTCTGTGTATGTAGACATAATGCATTACTATTCCATACTGTCCTTACGTATCAGGTCTCTGTGTATATAGACATAATGCATTACTATTCCATACTGTCCTTACGTGTCAGGCCTCTGTGTATATATACATAATGTATTACTATTCCATACTGTCCTCACGTGTCAGGTCTCTCTGTGTATATAGACATAATGCATTACTATTCCATACTGTCCTCACGTGTCAGGCCTCTGTGTATATAGACATAATGCATTACTATTCCATACTGTCCTCACGTGTCAGGCCTCTCTGTGTATATAGACATAATGCATTACTATTCCATACTGTCCTTACGTGTCAGGCCTCTGTGTATATAGACATAATGCATTACTATTCCATACTGTCCTCACGTGTCAGGCCTCTCTGTGTATATAGACATAATGCATTACTATTCCATACTGTCCTTACGTGTCAGGCCTCTGTGTATGTAGACATAATGCATTACTATTCCATACTGTCCTTACGTATCAGGTCTCTCTGTGTATGTAGACATAATGCATTACTATTCCATACTGTCCTTACGTATCAGGTCTCTGTGTATATAGACATAATGCATTACTATTCCATACTGTCCTTACGTGTCAGGCCTCTGTGTATATAGACATAATGCATTACTATTCCATACTGTCCTTACGTGTCAGGCCTCTGTGTATATAGACATAATGCATTACTATTCCATACTGTCCTCACGTGTCAGGCCTCTGTGTATGTAGACATAATGCATTACTATTCCATACTGTCCTTACGTGTCAGGCCTCTGTGTATGTAGATATAATGCATTACTATTCCATACTGTCCTCACGTGTCAGGCCTCTGTGTATGTAGACATAATGCATTACTATTCCATACTGTCCTTACGTGTCAGGCCTCTGTGTATATAGACATAATGTATTACTATTCCATACTGTCCTCACGTGTCAGGCCTCTCTGTGTATATAGACATAATGCATTACTATTCCATACTGTCCTTACGTGTCAGGCCTCTGTGTATGTAGCCATAATGCATTACTATTCCATACTGTCCTTACGTGTCAGGCCTCTGTGTATATAGACATAATGCATTACTATTCCATACTGTCCTTACATGTCAGGCCTCTGTGTATATAGACATAATGCATTACTATTCCATACTGTCCTTACGTGTCAGGCCTCTGTGTATATAGACATAATGCATTACTATTCCATACTGTCCTTACGTGTCAGGCCTCTGTGTATATAGACATAATGCATTACTATTCCATACTGTCCTCACGTGTCAGGCCTCTCTGTGTATATAGACATAATGCATTACTATTCCATACTGTCCTTACGTGTCAGGCCTCTGTGTATATAGATATAATGCATTACTATTCCATACGTCCTTACGTGTCAGGCCTCTGTGTATATAGACATAATGCATTACTATTCCATACTGTCCTTACGTGTCAGGCCTCTGTGTATATAGACATAATGCATTACTATTCCATACTGTCCTTACGTGTCAGGCCTCTGTGTATATAGACATAATGCATTACTATTCCATACTGTCCTTACGTGTCAGGCCTCTGTGTATATAGACATAATGCATTACTATTCCATACTGTCCTTACGTGTCAGGCCTCTGTGTATATAGACATAATGCATTACTATTCCATACTGTCCTTACGTGTCAGGCCTCTGTGTATATAGACATAATGCATTACTATTCCATACTGTCCTTACGTGTCAGGCCTCTGTGTATATAGACATAATGCATTACTATTCCATACTGTCCTTACGTGTCAGGCCTCTGTGTATATAGACATAATGCATTACTATTCCATACTGTCCTTACGTATCAGGTCTCTCTGTGTATGTAGACATAATGCATTACTATTCCATACTGTCCTTACGTATCAGGTCTCTGTGTATATAGACATAATGCATTACTATTCCATACTGTCCTTACGTGTTAGGCCTCTGTGTATATAGACATAATGCATTACTATTCCATACTGTCCTTACGTATCAGGTCTCTCTGTGTATGTAGACATAATGCATTACTATTCCATACTGTCCTTACGTATCAGGTCTCTCTGTGTATGTAGATATAATGCATTACTATTCCATACTGTCCTCACTTGTCAGGCCTCTGTGTATGTAGACATAATGCATTACTATTCCATACTGTCCTTACGTGTCAGGCCTCTGTGTATGTAGATATAATGCATTACTATTCCATACTGTCCTCAC
Source organism: Pseudophryne corroboree (assembly GCF_028390025.1). Taxonomy (NCBI): domain Eukaryota; kingdom Metazoa; phylum Chordata; class Amphibia; order Anura; family Myobatrachidae; genus Pseudophryne; species Pseudophryne corroboree. Next base: position 171,122 of record NW_026967486.1, on the reverse strand, counting down.
GTGTCAGGCCTCTGTGTATGTAGACATAATGCATTACTATTCCATACTGTCCTTACGTGTCAGGCCTCTGTGTATATAGACATAATGTATTACTATTCCATACTGTCCTCACGTGTCAGGCCTCTCTGTGTATATAGACATAATGCATTACTATTCCATACTGTCCTTACGTGTCAGGCCTCTGTGTATGTAGCCATAATGCATTACTATTCCATACTGTCCTTACGTGTCAGGCCTCTGTGTATATAGACATAATGCATTACTATTCCATACTGTCCTTACATGTCAGGCCTCTGTGTATATAGACATAATGCATTACTATTCCATACTGTCCTTACGTGTCAGGCCTCTGTGTATATAGACATAATGCATTACTATTCCATACTGTCCTTACGTGTCAGGCCTCTGTGTATATAGACATAATGCATAACTATTCCATACTGTCCTTACGTGTCAGGCCTCTGTGTATATAGACATAATGCATTACTATTCCATACTGTCCTTACGTGTCAGGCCTCTCTGTGTATATAGACATAATGCATTACTATTCCATACTGTCCTTACGTGTCAGGCCTATGTGTATGTAGACATAATGTATTACTATTCCATACTGTCCTTACGTGTCAGGCCTCTGTGTATATAGACATAATGCATTACTATTCCATACTGTCCTTACGTGTCAGGCCTCTGTGTATATAGACATAATGCATTACTATTCCATACTATCCTTACGTGTCAGGTCTCTGTGTATATAGACATAATGCATTACTATTCCATACTGTCCTTACGTGTCAGGCCTCTGTGTATATAGACATAATGCATTACTATTCCATACTGTCCTTACGTGTCAGGCCTCTGTGTATATAGACATAATGCATTACTATTCCATACTGTCCTCACGTGTCAGGCCTCTGTGTATATAGACATAATGCATTACTATTCCATACTGTCCTTACGTGTCAGGCCTCTGTGTATGTAGACATAATGCATTACTATTCCATACTGTCCTTACGTGTCAGGCCTCTGTGTATATAGACATAATGCATTACTATTCCATACTGTCCTTACGTATCAGGTCTCTCTGTGTATATAGACATAATGCATTACTATTCCATACTATCCTTACGTGTCAGGCCTCTCTGTGTATATAGACATAATGCATTACTATTCCATACTATCCTTACGTGTCAGGCCTCTGTGTATATAGACATAATGCATTACTATTCCATACTGTCCTTACGTGTCAGGCCTCTGTGTATATAGACATAATGTATTACTATTCCATACTGTCCTTACGTGTCAGGCCTCTGTGTATATAGACATAATGCATTACTATTCCATACTGTCCTTACGTATCAGGTCTCTCTGTGTATATAGACATAATGCATTACTATTCCATACTATCCTTACGTGTCAGGCCTCTGTGTATGTAGACATAATGCATTACTATTCCATACTGTCCTTACGTGTCAGGCCTCTGTGTATGTAGACATAATGCATTACTATTCCATACTGTCCTTACGTGTCAGGCCTCTGTGTATGTAGACAAAATGTATTACTATTTCATACTGTCCTTACGTGTCAGGCCTCTGTGTATATAGACATAATGCATTACTATTCCATACTGTCCTTACGTATCAGGTCTCTCTGTGTATGTAGACATAATGTATTACTATTCCATACTGTCCTTACGTGTCAGGCCTCTGTGTATATAGACATAATGCATTACTATTCCATACTGTCCTTACGTATCAGGTCTCTCTGTGTATGTAGACATAATGTATTACTATTCCATACTGTCCTTACGTATCAGGTCTCTCTGTGTATGTAGACATAATGCATTACTATTCCATACTGTCCTTACGTGTCAGGCCTCTGTGTATATATAGACATAATGCATTACTATTCCATACTATCCTTACGTGTCAGGCCTCTGTGTATATAGACATAATGCATTACTATTCCATACTGTCCTTACGTGTCAGGCCTCTGTGTATGTAGACATAATGCATTACTATTCCATACTGTCCTTACGTGTCAGGCCTCTGTGTATGTAGACATAATGTATTACTATTCCATACTGTCCTCACGTGTCAGGCCTCTGTGTATGTAGATATAATGCATTACTATTCCATACTGTCCTTACGTGTCAGGTCTCTCTGTGTATGTAGATATAATGCATTACTATTTCATACTGTCCTTACGTGTCAGGCCTCTGTGTATGTAGACATAATGCATTACTATTCCATACTGTCCTTACGTATCAGGTCTCTCTGTGTATGTAGACATAATGCATTACTATTCCATACTGTCCTTACGTGTCAGGCCTCTGTGTATATATAGACATAATGCATTACTATTCCATACTATCCTTACGTGTCAGGCCTCTGTGTATATAGACATAATGCATTACTATTCCATACTGTCCTTACGTGTCAGGCCTCTGTGTATGTAGACATAATGCATTACTATTCCATACTGTCCTTACGTGTCAGGCCTCTGTGTATGTAGACATAATGTATTACTATTCCATACTGTCCTTACGTGTCAGGTCTCTCTGTGTATGTAGATATAATGCATTACTATTCCATACTGTCCTTACGTGTCAGGCCTCTGTGTATGTAGACATAATGCATTACTATTCCATACTGTCCTTACGTGTCAGGCCTCTGTGTATGTAGACATAATGCATTACTATTCCATACTGTCCTTACGTGTCAGGCCTCTGTGTATGTAGACATAATGTATTACTATTTCATACTGTCCTTACGTGTCAGGCCTCTGTGTATATAGACATAATGCATTACTATTCCATACTGTCCTTACGTATCAGGTCTCTCTGTGTATGTAGACATAATGTATTACTATTCCATACTGTCCTTACGTGTCAGGCCTCTGTGTATATAGACATAATGCATTACTATTCCATACTGTCCTTACGTATCAGGTCTCTCTGTGTATGTAGACATAATGTATTACTATTCCATACTGTCCTTACGTGTCAGGCCTCTGTGTATATAGACATAATGCATTACTATTCCATACTGTCCTTACGTATCAGGTCTCTCTGTGTATGTAGACATAATGTATTACTATTCCATACTGTCCTCACGTGTCAGGCCTCTGTGTATGTAATTATAATATAAGATGTAAAAGATACAGGTTTCCTCATACACTTGAATAGTGGCGAAGTCGCCCTCCAGACGGATGATCTCTCCCACCAGCTCTGAGTGGCCCACACGCACCAGCTCGTACATGGCCGCTCCTGCCATTTGTGACGCAGTAACCACTGTAAGAGAGTGGATATAGTACAATTAGCCAAATAACATCTAACTGCCTGCATGCTGCCATATTTCTGTAAGAGTCTGTACCACACTGGAAGTAAGCGATTTGCACACACCAGTGATCACGCCTGATCTTTCTTCAGTACATATGTGTGTGACTATCTCATAATCCTATTACCTGGGCCAGACACACCATGGACAAAACCCATCATGCTCTCCTGCTCCTCGTCTATGACCTTGGGCAGTTTGGAGAAATCCATGTCTGACACCTGAGGAGAGAGAGAGTTATTGGATGTGTAGAAGCGTAAGTGACAAGTCTGCAGCAGTTACTGGGAATGACACTGTGGAGATCAGCAGATACAGGAGTAATGGGTCACTCCATGTATGGAACAGCTTATTGTAGCTCAGATGCCTCATCTGTGGCATTGCCAGAACTGCTGTACTGAAACTGCAGCTGTAATTGGGACCCTGGGCCGGACCTCCACCTCCCGTGACCAGGCCTGACACCTCTCGCTGCTACGAAGGTCTGAGGTCATCCTCTCCTCTGCAGAGAGGGCATATGCCGCCATCTTACAGGGGCACAGCAGGGCTGTCTTTTTGTATGGTCTCAATGTGCAGTTGCTTAAGTGCCCCAGGAGTATAAGGGCCGTAGGCTGATATCTGAGGGTCCCTTTTCTCCAGGGGTACCAGATTTTTTTTAAATCGGCCCTGGGGATCTGGAGATATCTGACTTCAAAGAAGTAGTCCCCATCCGAGCCTGGTAATTGCTCTTCCCAGCCAGATTTCTCGGGTTCTGTCTGACTTAGGGGTATATTCAATTGAAGTTGGATCCTCTACGACGGGGAGGATCCGACTCGTCACTATTCAATGCCAGCCATTTCCAGCCAGCATTCCGACAATGCAGATTAGGCTGATTCGAATCTGCATCAACGGTAAACTGTGGAAAACAGCTGCGTTTTTGACAAAACTCGCCGATCCACGTGTTTTCCGACAGTGCTGCTTTTTCCCACTGTCTGAAAAACCGGCACCAATTGAATACCCCCCTTAGAGTTTTTCTGAGGGTACATGTGGTACCCACGCTTATGGCACCACTGTTGCATGCTATTGCAACCCTAAGCGGCAGCTAGTGCTGCCTGAGAGACGGTCAGAATTAACAAGGGCACTGACAGGGTTAAAACTGTCTAATAAACTTGCTGCTGCGGTTGCTTGGCAACAGCCCACAGAGAGAGCGGAGATGGAGGGCGTTAGGACCCAGAACAGCCCTTGTAGCACGGGAAGCCAGGAGAGAGATTGATTGGACGGCCGGAGGCGCGAAGAAGAAAGGAGGAGGGCATGGAGGATTGACCTGGCGGGAGAAGGAGGACCGCGGTGTGCTGAGGGGTGACCACGGCGACTTGACCCGGGGAACAGGAGAAGCCGCCGGCGCTGAACTACGGCTGCAGGCAGGGAGAAGAGACCCGCCGTGCATCCAGGAGAGGGAGAAAGTCGCGGCTAGCCGGAGCGCCAGGAGGTCAGCGGCAGCAGGAGGGACGGGGCCGCACCACGTGGGAGGAAGAGAGACGCGGCTACAAGCAGCGCAAAGCCTCCCATCAGAGCCGTACACAGGGAGATTGGGGTTTCCCCCACCAGACGCTTGTAATTATACAGTTCAATTAAAAGGACAGAGTGGTTCAAATCCCTGTTCTTACCCTGCAAGCCGGAACTGGATTGTGACTTTACTAGTTTATACTACTGGATGCTAACTGACTTACCTTCCCGTGGATACAAAGACCTACTAGCACCATTGGTTGTTGTTGTTGTGTTATATTACAAATAATCCATTCTGCAACCTTCCTACAAATACTTACCTTACGTCCACTGACGTCTTCTCAGGAGTTCACTGTTAAAGTGTAAGTTCTTTTAAAAGGAGACACTGACCTCAAAGGCCAATTTATGCGCAGGAACTGAACGTTATTGTATGATGTGTAGCGCCACCCTGTGGACAGTTTAGGTAGTGTACCAAATTGACTGCCAGAATATTCCTTGCCTTAAAACATCTGGAGCATCATATCCTAACGATTAATGTTGTACATGATTTATATGATTGTTTGACCAAACCATCATTGTGCCTCTCAAATGTGTAAACTGTGATTGCGGTTATCGATTCTACCGTAATTGAAATATTGTGAGGTCGAATAGTAATATAGAGACATAACTACAACGGTGACTGATCATTTTCCGTTCAATAAATGGTTGTCACCGTCTCCCTGAGTGGTAGTCTTTGAGTACACTGTGTTTGGGTTGTCCTTCCGGGGTCCTCCTCGTCCTTCTGTCCCAGCCATACAGGTGACGCGAAGAATAGTCGCTGGTCTCGACATCGTTGAAGCGTGGATTCAGCGGACAACAAACACGACTGAACTTCAGGTACTCACTTTACAGAGATATTACATATACTACAAAAGCTGGGACTCTGCCCTTTTGGTGGACACTGGCAGCTTGTCTCTACTATGCCCAGAACCAGAGATATCAGCCTTCCAGCAGCTGCTCCCTGCTCCAGCTCCACACGCCTGGTATACAGTTTTATATTTTCGGATTGCTCTGGCTCCTGAATTCTGATTCCCAAGTCCCCGGTACCTCCTGAAAGGTGTCCCCGGTACCTGGTGAAAGGTGTCCCCAGTACCTCCTGACAGGTGACCCCGGTACCTCCTGAAAGGTGTTCCCGTACCTCCTGACAGGTGTCCCCAGTACCTCCTGACAGGTGTCCCCAGTACCTCCTGACAGGTGTCCCCAGTACCTCCTGACAGGTGTCCCCAGTACCTCTTGAAAGGTGTTCCAAGTACCTCTTGAAAGGTGTCCCCAGTACCTCCTGACAGGTGTCCCCAGTACCTCCTGAAAGGTGTCCCCAGTACCTCCTGAAAGGTGTCCCCAGTACCTCCTGAAAGGTGTCCCCAGTACCTCCTGAAATGTGTCCCAAGTACCTACTGACAGGTGACCCCAGTACCTCCTGACAGGTGTCCCCAGTATCTCCTGACAGGTGTCCCCAGTACCTCCTGAAAGGTGTTCTAAGTACCTCCTGACAGGTGACCCCAGTACCTCCTGAAAGGTGGGACTCTTGAGTGTTTTATCCCATTGAAAGCTAAGAAATTTATTTCGAGGAACTGGAGACATCTGCAGTCAGGGAAGCTGCCCTCCCACCGGAAAATGATGAGTATTAAGCCCACTCCACTATCCACCCTCCCCTGCGTATTAAACACCCCCTATCACCCTGGAAGTCATGTACCGGGGCCCCTTCATTCAGCCCTATGCCCCAGTCTACAGTTTAGTGTTCTCCTTCCCACCCCATCCTCCACTATCTGTGCAGTAAAGGAGTAATTAGCAGAAATTACTGCTCCAGGTCCTACATGCTGAGCGGAAGATAGAACACCCCCTACCGCCCGCGGGACATCAATGATAGCACCCCCAACCCTACCGCTGGAGGATGGGCAGGGGCCCAGCGCCTTGCTGTGCCCAGGGGCCTACACTGCTGGTAAGATGGCCCTGGGTGAAGCAGGCAATTGTTTCACAGGTATGGAGACACTCATGTCAGCCTCTGACTCTCTTATTGGGCGGGATGTACTAAATGTAAATTGAAGCCAAAAATTTGCCAGCATTTTCCATATGTACTAAGCACCAGAATATGTTGTGGTGGGTAATGTGGGTGAAATCGGTAGGTCCCGATGTCGCAAAGAACTGTTCTTATTGGTAGATCTGTCCTTTGCATTACTAATCAAATATGGTAGTACATAAGCTAATAGTATCTATGCAGTAAGTGGCGGGATGTACCATATCGCCCATTGTAACAGTGTAACATATCTGTATAGGAATCCTACTGTACTGACGTCAGTGGCTGTATATCCTATGGTGACGGTGTAACATGCCTGTATAGGAATCCTACTTTACGGACGCCAGCAGCTGTATATCCTATGGTGACAGTGTAACATGTCTGTATAGGAATCATACTGTACTGACGTCAGCGGCTGTATATCCTATGGTGACGGTGTAATATACCTGTATAGGAATCCTACTGTACGGACGCCAGCAGCTGTATATCCTATGGTGACGTGTAACATGCCTGTATAGGAATCATACTGTCCTGATGTCAGCGGTTGTATATCCTATGGTGACGGTGTAACATGCCTGTATAGGAATCCTACTGTACGGACGCCAGCGGCTGTATATCCTATGGTGACGGTGTAACATGCCTGTATAGGAATCCAACTGTACTGACATCAGCGGCTGTATATCCTATGGTGACGGTGTAACATGCCTGTATAGAAATCCTACTGTACTGACGCCAGTGGCTGTATATTCTATGGTGACTGTGTAACATGTCTGTATAGGAATCACACTGTACTGACGTCAGTGGCTGTATATCCTATGGTGACGGTGTAACATGACTGTATAGGAATCATACTGTACTGACGTCAGTGGCTGTATATCCTATGGTGACGGTGTAATATGCCTGTATAGGAATCATACTGTACTGACGTCAGCGGCTGTATATCCTATGGTGACGGTGTAACATGCCTGTATAGGAATCCAACTGTACTGACATCAGCGGCTGTATATCCTATGGTGACGGTGTAACATGCCTGTATAGAAATCCTACTGTACTGACGCCAGTGGCTGTATATTCTATGGTGACTGTGTAACATGTCTGTATAGGAATCACACTGTACTGACGTCAGTGGCTGTATATCCTATGGTGACGGTGTAACATGACTGTATAGGAATCATACTGTACTGACGTCAGTGGCTGTATATCCTATGGTGACGGTGTAACATGCCTGTATAGGAATCCACCTGTACTGACGCCAGTGGCTGTATATCCTATGGTGACGGTGTAACATGTCTGTATAGGAATCATACTGTACTGATGTCAGCGGCTGTATATCCTATGGTGACGGTGTAACATGCCTGTATAGGAATCCTACTGTACTGACGCCAGTGGCTGTATATTCTATGGTGACGGTGTAACATGCCTGTATAGGAATCCCTACTTTACGGACGCCAGCAGCTGTATATCCTATGGTGACGGTGTAATATGCCTGTACAGGAATCCTACTGTACTGACGTCAGCGGCTGTATATCCTATGGTGACGATGTAACATGTCTGTATAGGAATCATACTGTACAGACGTCAGCGGCTGTATATCCTATGGTGACGGTGTAACATGCCTGTATAGGAATCCTACTGTACGGACGCCAGCAGCTGTATATCCTATGGTGACGGTGTAATATGCCTGTATAGGAATCCTACTGTACGGACGCCAGCGGCTGTATATCCTATGGTGACGGTGTAACATGCCTGTATAGGAATCTGTTAGGGTCTCCTGCCCTGTGCTGCCACGTCGTCATGGCAACCGGGAGACAAGTGCTAGCGGAGTGACCTGAGCGCAGCTGATACTCCGGTTCGGGTCTTTTGCTGTGCAGTGGTTATAGGCTCTGTGCATGGCAGGGGATCCGGTGCTGGTTTTTGTGCTCACAGTCTGTGAGGTCTGAGTGGGGCGTGGACAGCACCTGCTTTATAAGGCCTCTTCTCAGGGTAAGCAGATGCTGCTGAATCTTTGTTGGTTAGTCAGTTTCTGAAAGTTAGCCAGTACTGTGTAGCTTTGTATTTGTTTGTTGCTTACTGCAAATAGGCCTGGGGATTTGGTATTACACTCTGCCAATCCAGACCTAGCAGTAAGACTGGAGTCAGTCGTTTAGCTTGCTGGGGTTCTGTTACCACTCTGTGAACTTAGCAAGTTTGCGGCTGTATTCTAAGACTTGCCTGTCTAATCCTGTCTCACTGTGCTAGGTGTCAGGGGTCAGTTTAGTGGCAGTAAGCTGAACCTGTGCACTGCAAGTGAGAATTAGGATTGTGGAGACTCTCCTTGTGTCTATCAATCCATCTCTGACCAAGGAGTTTACTGCCACACCCGTTGGTAACCCTTTAGGGTTTTGCTGTTGCCCTTAGCAACAGCATTTCGGGTTCTCTACGTATTAAAACACAACATCTTGCTTTTCTCATCTGAGCAGTTCTAATACAAGGGAGATACCCAGTTCCTTAGCCTCTGGGCTTCTCTGTTCACTTTGTGTGTATTTTGTTACCCTATCACCTTCTGTGTACGTTATGTCATATTCCCCAGTCTGTCTGTAAGTCCATTTGTTTTGCATAACAGTTCAAACACCAGTACATTCCTGCAGGCACTGGAGTGCATAACAGTCCTGACACCAGTACTTTCCTGCAGGCACTGGTGTGCATAACATATTCAGCAGCCTAATACTCCTGTTGAAATTTTGTGGGAATATGGAGCATACCCCTCAAAATACGTTGCAACAGGTGGTCGATCAGGTGCAGGTCCTGACTCGACAATTTAATGATTTGTCCATTAAAATGCACACCTCCCAGGCTGCTGGCGGAGCTCCCGCAGCAGCAGCACCTGCAGGGGTTAAGGAGCCGAAAGTAAATCTCCCGGATCGTTTTTCTGGAGATCGCTCGCAGTTCTTTTGTTTCAAGGAGAGCTGCAAGCTATACTTCCAGCTTAGGCCTCAGTCTTCTGGGTCGGAGATTCAGCGGGTGGGCATTGTGATTTCCTTGCTACAAGGAGACCCACAGGTCTGGGCATATGGGTTGCAGCCTGACTGTCCGTCGCTTAAAAGTGTTGATGCTTTTTTTACGGCACTGGGAATGTTGTATGATGACCCTGACAAGACGGCCTCAGCCGAGGCTCAGATTTCGATCCTTAAGCAAGGGCGAAGGCCAGTTGAGCTTTACTGTACGGAGTTTCGGAGGTTGGCCCATGATACCCAGTGGAATGACCCAGCCCTGAGACACCAGTACCGAAGAGGTCTTTCTAACCAGATAAAGGACCAACTGGTACAATATCCCTTGCCTGATAGCTTGGATCAGCTCATGCAGTTACCCATCCGGGTGGATAGTCGGCTGAGAGAGCGTAGGCTTGAAAGGGAGACTGAGATTTCCTTCCTTCCCAAGGGATCCTCAGACTCTGAGGAATTTTCCGAGGAGTCTATGCAGATCGGGGCTACCCGCCTCTCCTCGCGTGAGAAGACGCGGAGGAGACAGCAGGGGTTGTGTTTGTACTGTGGGAATAAAGGTCATGTGGTAGTATCATGCCCAGAAAAGCCGGAAAACTTCAGGGCCTGAGGGTGATGGGAAATATCCTGTCAGGCCAGAAGTCAGAATTTCCCAAGAAGACTTTTATCATTCCGGTGACCTTGAAGATCCTCGGTCAAACTGTCAAGACTGAGGCCTTTGTGGACAGTGGGGCCGACGGGGTTTTTATGGACCGCCAATTCGCCCTGAAACACTCTGTTCCCTTAGTACCCTTGGCATCGGAAATTGAGATTTGTGGGTTAAACGGGGAACCATTATCCCAAGGTAAAATTACCTCTTGCACTAGCCAGATTTCTTTGTTTATTGGAGCCACACACTCTGAAAAATTGTCCTTTTATGTGACTGTCTGTACTTTTGCCCCATTGGTGTTGGGGTTACCCTGGTTAAGGGCCCACAATCCTCAATTTGACTGGGTCTCTGGGGAGATTCTTAGTTGGGGTACTGATTGTTTCAGGAGTTGCTTGAGCCTTCCAGTCAGGCTCTCGCAGCTAAGTTTGCCAGGATTGCCAGGGTGTTATGCAGATTTTGCGGACGTGTTCTCCAAAAAAGTTGCAGAGGTACTACCTCCCCATCGCCCCTATGACTGTGCCATTGATTTGTTGCCAAATGCTAAGCTTCCCAAGAGCAGGTTGTACTCCCTGTCACGTCCTGAGACTCAGGCTATGGCAGAGTACATTCAGGAGAACTTGGCTAAGGGATTTATCAGACCTTCACAGTCTCCAGTTGGGTCGGGGTTCTTCTTCGTGGGTAAAAAGGACGGTTCGTTGCGACCCTGCATCGACTTCAGGGAATTGAACCGTATCACGATTAAAAACTCATACCCACTGCCTCTCATTTCGGTCTTGTTTGACCAGCTTCGTACTGCCACCATTTTTTCTAAGATTGACCTACGCGGTGCGTACAATCTAATCCGAATAAGAGAGGGGGATGAATGGAAGACTGCCTTTAATACCCACTCAGGGCATTATGAATATTTGGTGATGCCTTTTGGGCTCTGTAATGCCCCGGCAGTCTTCCAGGATTTCATGAATGATGTGCTCAGGGAATATTTGGATAGATTCTTAGTTGTATACTTAGATGACATCCTAATCTTCTCCCATTCCCTGGAGGAACATCGGAAGCATGTACGCTTAGTCCTCCAGAAACTCAGAGACCACCGGCTTGGGGCGAAGCTGGAGAAGTGCGAATTTGAAGTTCAGCAAATCGCATTTCTAGGATATATTATCTCCCCAGAAGGTTTCCAAATGGAGGGTTCCAAGGTACAGGCAGTCCTGGATTGGGTGCAGCCCACTAGTTTGAAGGCGCTTCAGCGTTTCCTGGGCTTTGCGAATTTTTATAGACGATTTATCGCTGGATTTTCGTCTATAGTGGCGCCCTTGGTGGCACTCACTAAGAAAGGGGCGGATGTTGCTCACTGGTCTTGTGAGGCTAAAGCGGCTTTTGCCCGTCTCAAAAGGGCATTTGTTTCGGCCAAGGTGCTGCGACACCCAGATCCAGAGCGTCCTTTTGTGGTGGAGGTGGATGCCTCTGAGATGGGTATTGGGGCAGTGCTTTCTCAGATGGGAGTGTCTGATAATCGCCTTCATCCCTGTGCTTACTTTTCCCGTAAATTTTCGCCTGCCGAGATGAATTATGACGTGGGTAACCGGGAATTGTTGGCTATTAAGGATGCACTCGAGGAGTGGAGACACTGGCTTGAGGGGGCTAAGTTTGTGGTCTCAATTCTCACTGACCATAAGAATCTGGCATATTTAGAGTCAGCGAAGCGTCTCAATGCCAGGCAGGCACGATGGGCTTTGTTTTTTGCTCGCTTTAATTTTTTGATAACATATCGCCCTGGGTCAAAAAACATCAAGGCTGATGCGCTCTCGCGGAGTTTTGCTCCAATCCAGGAGACCACCGAGGAGCCGTTGCCCATTGTTTCCCCATCATGTATTAAAGTGGGCATTACCCAGGACCTCTTATCATTAGTCCTCAGAGCACAGGAGCAGGCTCCTCCAGACCTTCCGGTAGGTCTTTTGTTTGTGCCTCCTAGGTTAAGACAGCGAGTGTTCCTGGAATTCCATGCCAAGAAGTCTGCAGGTCACCCGGGTATTGCCAGAACTCGGGAGTTGCTATCTAGGGCGGTGTGGTGGCCCTCGGTGGCTAAGGATGTGGATCAGTGGGTTCGGGCATGTGACATCTGTGCCCGAAATAAGACTCCTAGAGGGGTTCCTGTTGGCCCATTACATCCACTCTCTATCCCATCTAAGCCATGGACCCACATTCCAATGGATTTTGTGGTGGACTTGCCCAAATCCTCGGGGATGACAGCCATCTGGGTTGTCGTTGACAGGTTTTCGAAGATGGCGCACTTCGTTCCACTGGTTGGGCTGCCATCGGCCAGACGCCTGTCTGAATTATTTATGCTGCATGTTGTGCGTCTCCACGGGTTGCCACTTGATGTGGTCTCTGACCGCGGATCCCAGTTTGTGGCCAAATTCTGGAGGGCATTTTGTTCCGATCTCCAGATTTCTGTCAGCTTGTCGTCGGGCTACCATCTGCAGTCTAATGGGCAGACTGAAAGGGTGAACCAGTCCTTGGAGCAGTTCCTCAGGTGTTATGTCTCCAAGTGTCAGACTGACTGGGTTGCTCATCTGTCCATGGCGGAGTTTGCCTATAACAACGCTGCTCACTCTGCTACAGGGATCTCTCCCTTCCTTTGTGTGTATGGGCATCATCCTAAGGCCAATTCTTTTGACCCCCTGGACTCCACGCCTGGTGGTTCCTCTGTGGTTTCGGTCCTTAGAGGTATTTGGCGGAAAGTGAAGAAAGCCCTTGTGTCTGTGTCATTAGTGACCAAAAGGGTTTTTGATAAGCGGAAAAGACCCTGCAGCTTCAAATTAGGAGACTTCGTCTGGTTGTCTACCAAGAATTTGAAGTTGAGACAGCCATCTCATAAGTTAGGCCCCCGGTTCATCGGCCCTTATAAGATCACCAGGGTTATCAATCCGGTGGCATTTCAGTTAGATCTGCCCCGTTCTTTGGGTATCAATAAAACATTTCATTGTTCCCTTTTAAAACGGGCGATTAGTAATCCTTCTTCCAGTGGAAGACCTTCCCCTCTTCTGATACGTGGCCAGAGGGAGTTTGTTGTTGAAAGGATTCTTGACTCCAAGGTGGTTCGGGGTCGGCTGTCATTTTTGGTGCACTGGAAGGGGTATGGCCCGGAGGAGCGGTCGTGGGTGCGCAGTTGTGATCTTCATGCCCCCAGACTGATACGCTCTTTCTTCTCGCAGTTCCCCGATAAACCCGGTGGTAGGGGTTCTTTGACCCCTCGTCAGAGGGGGGGTACTGTTAGGGTCTCCTGCCCTGTGCTGCCACGTCGTCATGGCAACCGGGAGACAAGTGCTAGCGGAGTGACCTGAGCGCAGCTGATACTCCGGTTCGGGTCTTTTGCTGTGCAGTGGTTATAGGCTCTGTGCATGGCAGGGGATCCGGTGCTGGTTTTTGTGCTCACAGTCTGTGAGGTCTGAGTGGGGCGTGGACAGCACCTGCTTTATAAGGCCTCTTCTCAGGGTAAGCAGATGCTGCTGAATCTTTGTTGGTTAGTCAGTTTCTGAAAGTTAGCCAGTACTGTGTAGCTTTGTATTTGTTTGTTGCTTACTGCAAATAGGCCTGGGGATTTGGTATTACACTCTGCCAATCCAGACCTAGCAGTAAGACTGGAGTCAGTCGTTTAGCTTGCTGGGGTTCTGTTACCACTCTGTGAACTTAGCAAGTTTGCGGCTGTATTCTAAGACTTGCCTGTCTAATCCTGTCTCACTTTGCTAGGTGTCAGGGGTCAGTTTAGTGGCAGTAAGCTGAACCTGTGCACTGCAAGTGAGAATTAGGATTGTGGAGACTCTCCTTGTGTCTATCAATCCATCTCTGACCAAGGAGTTTACTGCCACACCCGTTGGTAACCCTTTAGGGTTTTGCTGTTGCCCTTAGCAACAGCATTTCGGGTTCTCTACGTATTAAAACACAACATCTTGCTTTTCTCATCTGAGCAGTTCTAATACAAGGCAGATACCCAGTTCCTTAGCCTCTGGGCTTCTCTGTTCACTTTGTGTGTATTTTGTTACCCTATCACCTTCTGTGTACGTTATGTCATATTCCCCAGTCTGTCTGTAAGTCCATTTGTTTTGCATAACAGTTCAAACACCAGTACATTCCTGCAGGCACTGGAGTGCATAACAGTCCTGACACCAGTACTTTCCTGCAGGCACTGGTGTGCATAACAGAATCCTACTGTACGGACGCCAGCAGCTGTATATCCTATGGTGACGGTGTAACATGCCTGTATAGGAATCATACTGTACTGATGTCAGCGGTTGTGTATCCTATGGTGACGGTGTAACATGCCTGTATAGGAATCCTACTGTACGGACGCCAGCAGCTGTATATCCTATGGTGACGGTGTAATATGCCTGTATAGGAATCCTACTGTACGGACGCCAGCAGCTGTATATCCTATGGTGACGGTGTAACATGCCTGTATAGGAATCCTACTGTACTGATGTCAGCGGTTGTATATCCTATGGTGATGGTGTAACATTCCTGTATAGGAATCCTACTTTACGGACGCCAGCAGCTGTATATCCTATGGTGACGGTGTAATATGCCTGTATAGGAATCCTACTGTACTGACGTCAGCGGCTGTATATCCTATGGTGACGGTGTAACATGTCTGTATAGGAATCATACTGTACTGACGTCAGCGGCTGTATATCCTATGGTGACGGTGTAACATGCCTGTATAGGAATCCAACTGTACTGACATCAGCGACTGTATATCCTATGGTGACGGTGTAACATGCCTGTATAGGAATCCTACTTTACGGACGCCAGCAGCTGTATATCCTATGGTGACGGTGTAATATGCCTGTATAGGAATCCTACTGTACTGACGTCAGCGGCTGTATATCCTATGGTGACGGTGTAACATGTCTGTATAGGAATCATACTGTACTGACGTCAGCGGCTGTATATCCTATGGTGACGGTGTAACATGCCTGTATAGGAATCCTACTGTACGGACGCCAGCAGCTGTATATCCTATGGTGACGGTGTAATATGCCTGTATAGGAATCCTACTGTATGGACGCCAGCGGCTGTATATCTTATGGTGACGGTGTAACATGCCTGTATAGGAATCCTACTGTACGGACGCCAGCAGCTGTATATCCTATGGTGACGGTGTAACATGCCTGTATAGGAATCATACTGTACTGATGTCAGCGGTTGTGTATCCTATGGTGACGGTGTAACATGCCTGTATAGGAATCCTACTGTACGGACGCCAGCGGCTGTATATCCTATGGTGACGGTGTAACATGCCTGTATAGGAATCCTACTGTACGGACGCCAGCAGCTGTATATCCTATGGTGACGGTGTAACATGCCTGTATAGGAATCCTACTGTACTGATGTCAGCGGTTGTATATCCTATGGTGATGGTGTAACATTCCTGTATAGGAATCCTACTTTACGGACGCCAGCAGCTGTATATCCTATGGTGACGGTGTAATATGCCTGTATAGGAATCCTACTGTACTGACGTCAGCGGCTGTATATCCTATGGTGACGGTGTAACATGTCTGTATAGGAATCATACTGTACTGACGTCAGCGGCTGTATATCCTATGGTGACGGTGTAACATGCCTGTATAGGAATCCAACTGTACTGACATCAGCGGCTGTATATCCTATGGTGACGGTGTAACATGCCTGTATAGGAATCCTACTTTACGGACGCCAGCAGCTGTATATCCTATGGTGACGGTGTAATATGCCTGTATAGGAATCCTACTGTACTGACGTCAGCGGCTGTATATCCTATGGTGACGGTGTAACATGTCTGTATAGGAATCATACTGTACTGACGTCAGCGGCTGTATATCCTATGGTGACGGTGTAACATGCCTGTATAGGAATCCTACTGTACGGACGCCAGCAGCTGTATATCCTATGGTGACGGTGTAATATGCCTGTATAGGAATCCTACTGTATGGACGCCAGCGGCTGTATATCCTATGGTGACGGTGTAACATGCCTGTATAGGAATCCTACTATACGGACGCCAGCAGCTGTATATCCTATGGTGACGGTATAACATGCCTGTATAGGAATCATACTGTACTGATGTCAGCGGTTGTATATCCTATGGTGACGGTGTAACATGCCTGTATAGGAATCCTACTGTACGGATGCCAGCAGCTGTATATCCTATGGTGACGGTGTAATATGCCTGTATAGGAATCCAACTGTACGGACGCCAGCGGCTGTATATCCTATGGTGACGGTGTAAAATGCCTGTATAGGAATCCTACTGTACGGACGCCAGCAGCTGTATATCCTATGGTGACGGTGTAACATGCCTGTATAGGAATCATACTGTACTGACGTCAGCGGCTGTATATCCTATGGTGACGGTGTAACATGCCTGTATAGGAATCATACTGTTCTGACGTCAGTGGCTGTATATCCTATGGTGATGGTGTAACATGCCTGTATAGGAATCCAACTGTACTGACGTCAGCGGCTGTATATCCTATGGTGACGGTGTAACATGCCTGTATAGGAATCCTACTGTACTGACGCCAGTGGCTGTATATTCTATGGTGACGGTGTAACATGTCTGTATAGGAATCCTACTGTACTGACGTCAGTGGCTGTATATCCTATGGTGACGGTGTAACATGCCTGTATAGGAATCCTACTGTACGGACGTCAGTGGCTGTATATCCTATGGTGACGGTGTAATATGCCTGTATAGGAATCCTACTGTACGGACGCCAGCGGCTGTATATCCTATGGTGACGGTGTAATATGCCTGTATAGGAATCCTACTGTACGGACGCCAGCAGCTGTATATCCTATGGTGACGGTGTAACATGCCTGTATAGGAATCCTACTGTACTGATGTCAGCAGTTGTATATCCTATGGTGACGGTGTAACATGCCTGTATAGGAATCCTACTGTACTGACGTCAGCGGCTGTATATCCTATGGTGACGGTGTAACATGCCTGTATAGGAATCCAACTGTACTGACATCAGCGGCTGTATATCCTATGGTGACGGTGTAACATGCCTGTATAGGAATCCTACTGTACTGACGCCAGTGGCTGTATATTCTACGGTGACGGTGTAACATGTCTGTATAGGAATCCAACTGTACTGACGTCAGCGGCTGTATATCCTATGGTGACGGTGTAACATGCCTGTATTGGAATCCTACTGTACTGACGTCAGTGGCTGTATAGCCTATGGTGACGGTGTAACATGTCTGTATGGGAATCCGACTGTAATGACGTCAGCGGCTGTATATCCTATGGTGACAGTGTAACATGCCTGTATTGGAATCCTACTGTACTGACGTCAGCGGCTGTATATCCTATGGTGACGGTGTAACATGCCTGTATTGGAATCCTACTGTACTGACGTCAGCGACTGTATATCCTATGGTCACGGTGTAACATGCCTGTATAGGAATCATACTGTACTGATGTCAGCGGCTGTATATCCTATGGTGACGGTGTAACATGCCTCTATAGGAATCCTACTGTACTGACGCCAGCGGCTGTATATCCTATGGTGACGGTGTAACATGCCTGTATAGGAATCCTACTGTACTGACGTCAGCGGCTGTATATCCTATGGTGACGGTGTTACATGCCTGTATAGGAATCATACTGTACTGACGTCAGCGGCTGTATATCCTATGGCGACGGTGTAACATGCCTGTATAGGAATCCTACTGTACAGACGCCAGCGGCTGTATATCCTATGGTGACGGTGTAACATGTCTGTATAGGAATCATACTGTACTGACGTCAGCGGCTGTATATCCTATGGTGACGGTGTAACATGCCTGTATAGGAATCCTACTGTACTGATGTCAGCGGTTGTATATCCTATGGTGATGGTGTAACATTC
The DNA here is from genome assembly GCF_028390025.1 of Pseudophryne corroboree. Lineage (NCBI taxonomy): Eukaryota > Metazoa > Chordata > Amphibia > Anura > Myobatrachidae > Pseudophryne > Pseudophryne corroboree. The sequence goes on along the minus strand of NW_026967486.1, from coordinate 152,739 downwards.
CTGTATAGGAATCCTACTTTACGGACGCCAGCAGCTGTATATCCTATGGTGACGGTGTAATATGCCTGTATAGGAATCCTACTGTACTGACGTCAGCGGCTGTATATCCTATGGTGACGGTGTAACATGTCTGTATAGGAATCATACTGTACTGACGTCAGCGGCTGTATATCCTATGGTGACGGTGTAACATGCCTGTATAGGAATCCAACTGTACTGACATCAGCGGCTGTATATCCTATGGTGACGGTGTAACATGCCTGTATAGGAATCCTACTTTACGGACGCCAGCAGCTGTATATCCTATGGTGAAGGTGTAATATGCCTGTATAGGAATCCTACTGTACTGACGTCAGCGGCTGTATATCCTATGGTGACGGTGTAACATGTCTGTATAGGAATCATACTGTACTGACGTCAGCGGCTGTATATCCTATGGTGACGGTGTAACATGCCTGTATAGGAATCCTACTGTACGGACGCCAGCAGCTGTATATCCTATGGTGACGGTGTAATATGCCTGTATAGGAATCCTACTGTATGGACGCCAGCGGCTGTATATCCTATGGTGACGGTGTAACATGCCTGTATAGGAATCCTACTGTACTGACGCCAGTGGCTGTATATTCTATGGTGACGGTGTAACATGTCTGTATAGGAATCCTACTGTACTGACGTCAGTGGCTGTATATCCTATGGTGACGGTGTAACATGCCTGTATAGGAATCCTACTGTACGGACGTCAGTGGCTGTATATCCTATGGTGACGGTGTAATATGCCTGTATAGGAATCCTACTGTACGGACGCCAGCGGCTGTATATCCTATGGTGACGGTGTAATATGCCTGTATAGGAATCCTACTGTACGGACGCCAGCAGCTGTATATCCTATGGTGACGGTGTAACATGCCTGTATAGGAATCCTACTGTACTGATGTCAGCAGTTGTATATCCTATGGTGACGGTGTAACATGCCTGTATAGGAATCCTACTGTACTGACGTCAGCGGCTGTATATCCTATGGTGACGGTGTAACATGCCTGTATAGGAATCCAACTGTACTGACATCAGCGGCTGTATATCCTATGGTGACGGTGTAACATGCCTGTATAGGAATCCTACTGTACTGACGCCAGTGGCTGTATATTCTACGGTGACGGTGTAACATGTCTGTATAGGAATCCAACTGTACTGACGTCAGCGGCTGTATATCCTATGGTGACGGTGTAACATGCCTGTATTGGAATCCTACTGTACTGACGTCAGTGGCTGTATAGCCTATGGTGACGGTGTAACATGTCTGTATGGGAATCCGACTGTAATGACGTCAGCGGCTGTATATCCTATGGTGACAGTGTAACATGCCTGTATTGGAATCCTACTGTACTGACGTCAGCGGCTGTATATCCTATGGTGACGGTGTAACATGCCTGTATTGGAATCCTACTGTACTGACGTCAGCGACTGTATATCCTATGGTCACGGTGTAACATGCCTGTATAGGAATCATACTGTACTGATGTCAGCGGCTGTATATCCTATGGTGACGGTGTAACATGCCTCTATAGGAATCCTACTGTACTGACGCCAGCGGCTGTATATCCTATGGTGACGGTGTAACATGCCTGTATAGGAATCCTACTGTACTGACGTCAGCGGCTGTATATCCTATGGTGACGGTGTTACATGCCTGTATAGGAATCATACTGTACTGACGTCAGCGGCTGTATATCCTATGGCGACGGTGTAACATGCCTGTATAGGAATCCTACTGTACAGACGCCAGCGGCTGTATATCCTATGGTGACGGTGTAACATGTCTGTATAGGAATCATACTGTACTGACGTCAGCGGCTGTATATCCTATGGTGACGGTGTAACATGCCTGTATAGGAATCCTACTGTACTGATGTCAGCGGTTGTATATCCTATGGTGATGGTGTAACATTCCTGTATAGGAATCCTACTTTACGGACGCCAGCAGCTGTATATCCTATGGTGACGGTGTAATATGCCTGTATAGGAATCCTACTGTACTGACGTCAGCGGCTGTATATCCTATGGTGACGGTGTAACATGTCTGTATAGGAATCATACTGTACTGACGTCAGCGGCTGTATATCCTATGGTGACGGTGTAACATGCCTGTATAGGAATCCAACTGTACTGACATCAGCGGCTGTATATCCTATGGTGACGGTGTAACATGCCTGTATAGGAATCCTACTTTACGGACGCCAGCAGCTGTATATCCTATGGTGACGGTGTAATATGCCTGTATAGGAATCCTACTGTACTGACGTCAGCGGCTGTATATCCTATGGTGACGGTGTAACATGTCTGTATAGGAATCATACTGTACTGACGTCAGCGGCTGTATATCCTATGGTGACGGTGTAACATGCCTGTATAGGAATCCTACTGTACGGACGCCAGCAGCTGTATATCCTATGGTGACGGTGTAATATGCCTGTATAGGAATCCTACTGTATGGACGCCAGCGGCTGTATATCCTATGGTGACGGTGTAACATGCCTGTATAGGAATCCTACTATACGGACGCCAGCAGCTGTATATCCTATGGTGACGGTATAACATGCCTGTATAGGAATCATACTGTACTGATGTCAGCGGTTGTATATCCTATGGTGACGGTGTAACATGCCTGTATAGGAATCCTACTGTACGGATGCCAGCAGCTGTATATCCTATGGTGACGGTGTAATATGCCTGTATAGGAATCCAACTGTACGGACGCCAGCGGCTGTATATCCTATGGTGACGGTGTAAAATGCCTGTATAGGAATCCTACTGTACGGACGCCAGCAGCTGTATATCCTATGGTGACGGTGTAACATGCCTGTATAGGAATCATACTGTACTGACGTCAGCGGCTGTATATCCTATGGTGACGGTGTAACATGCCTGTATAGGAATCATACTGTTCTGACGTCAGTGGCTGTATATCCTATGGTGATGGTGTAACATGCCTGTATAGGAATCCAACTGTACTGACGTCAGCGGCTGTATATCCTATGGTGACGGTGTAACATGCCTGTATAGGAATCCTACTGTACTGACGCCAGTGGCTGTATATTCTATGGTGACGGTGTAACATGTCTGTATAGGAATCCTACTGTACTGACGTCAGTGGCTGTATATCCTATGGTGACGGTGTAACATGCCTGTATAGGAATCCTACTGTACGGACGTCAGTGGCTGTATATCCTATGGTGACGGTGTAATATGCCTGTATAGGAATCCTACTGTACGGACGCCAGCGGCTGTATATCCTATGGTGACGGTGTAATATGCCTGTATAGGAATCCTACTGTACGGACGCCAGCAGCTGTATATCCTATGGTGACGGTGTAACATGCCTGTATAGGAATCCTACTGTACTGATGTCAGCAGTTGTATATCCTATGGTGACGGTGTAACATGCCTGTATAGGAATCCTACTGTACTGACGTCAGCGGCTGTATATCCTATGGTGACGGTGTAACATGCCTGTATAGGAATCCAACTGTACTGACATCAGCGGCTGTATATCCTATGGTGACGGTGTAACATGCCTGTATAGGAATCCTACTGTACTGACGCCAGTGGCTGTATATTCTACGGTGACGGTGTAACATGTCTGTATAGGAATCCAACTGTACTGACGTCAGCGGCTGTATATCCTATGGTGACGGTGTAACATGCCTGTATTGGAATCCTACTGTACTGACGTCAGTGGCTGTATAGCCTATGGTGACGGTGTAACATGTCTGTATGGGAATCCGACTGTAATGACGTCAGCGGCTGTATATCCTATGGTGACAGTGTAACATGCCTGTATTGGAATCCTACTGTACTGACGTCAGCGGCTGTATATCCTATGGTGACGGTGTAACATGCCTGTATTGGAATCCTACTGTACTGACGTCAGCGACTGTATATCCTATGGTCACGGTGTAACATGCCTGTATAGGAATCATACTGTACTGATGTCAGCGGCTGTATATCCTATGGTGACGGTGTAACATGCCTCTATAGGAATCCTACTGTACTGACGCCAGCGGCTGTATATCCTATGGTGACGGTGTAACATGCCTGTATAGGAATCCTACTGTACTGACGTCAGCGGCTGTATATCCTATGGTGACGGTGTTACATGCCTGTATAGGAATCATACTGTACTGACGTCAGCGGCTGTATATCCTATGGCGACGGTGTAACATGCCTGTATAGGAATCCTACTGTACAGACGCCAGCGGCTGTATATCCTATGGTGACGGTGTAACATGTCTGTATAGGAATCATACTGTACTGACGTCAGCGGCTGTATATCCTATGGTGACGGTGTAACATGCCTGTATAGGAATCCTACTGTACTGATGCCAGCGGCTGTATATCCTATGGTGACGGTGTAACATGCCTATATAGGAATCCTACTGTACGGACGCCAGCGGCTGTATATCCTATGGTGACGGTGTAACATGCCTGTATAGGAATCCTACTGTACTGACGTCAGCGGCTGTATATCCTATGGTGACGGTGTAACATGCCTGTATAGGAATCCTACTGTACTGACGCCAGTGGCTGTATATTCTACGGTGACGGTGTAACATGTCTGTATAGGAATCCAACTGTACTGACGTCAGCGGCTGTATATCCTATGGTGACGGTGTAACATGCCTGTATTGGAATCCTACTGTACTGACGTCAGTGGCTGTATAGCCTATGGTGACGGTGTAACATGTCTGTATGGGAATCCGACTGTAATGACGTCAGCGGCTGTATATCCTATGGTGACAGTGTAACATGCCTGTATTGGAATCCTACTGTACTGACGTCAGCGGCTGTATATCCTATGGTGACGGTGTAACATGCCTGTATTGGAATCCTACTGTACTGACGTCAGCGACTGTATATCCTATGGTCACGGTGTAACATGCCTGTATAGGAATCATACTGTACTGATGTCAGCGGCTGTATATCCTATGGTGACGGTGTAACATGCCTGTATAGGAATCCTACTGTACTGACGCCAGCGGCTGTATATCCTATGGTGACGGTGTAACATGCCTGTATAGGAATCCTACTGTACTGACGTCAGCGGCTGTATATCCTATGGTGACGGTGTTACATGCCTGTATAGGAATCATACTGTACTGACGTCAGCGGCTGTATATCCTATGGCGACGGTGTAACATGCCTGTATAGGAATCCTACTGTACAGACGCCAGCGGCTGTATATCCTATGGTGACGGTGTAACATGTCTGTATAGGAATCATACTGTACTGACGTCAGCGGCTGTATATCCTATGGTGACGGTGTAACATGCCTGTATAGGAATCCTACTGTACTGATGCCAGCGGCTGTATATCCTATGGTGACGGTGTAACATGCCTATATAGGAATCCTACTGTACGGACGCCAGCGGCTGTATATCCTATGGTGACGGTGTAACATGCCTGTATAGGAATCCTACTGTACTGACGTCAGCGGCTGTATATCCTATGGTGACGGTGTAACATGCCTGTATAGGAATCCTACTGTACTGACGTCAGCGGCTGTATATCCTATGGTGACGGTGTAACATGCCTGTATAGGAATCCAACTGTACTGACATCAGCGGCTGTATATCCTATGGTGACGGTGTAACATGCCTGTATTGGTATCCTACTGTACTGACGTCAGCGGCTGTATATCCTATGGTGACGGTGTAACATGTCTGTATAGGAATCATACTGTACTGACGTCAGCGGCTGTATATCCTATGGTGACGGTGTAACATGCCTGTATAGGAATCATACTGTACTGACGTCAGTGGCTGTATATCCTATGGTGACGGTGTAACATGCCTGTATAGGAATCCTACTGTACTGATGCCAGCGGCTTATATCCTATGGTGACGGTGTAACATGCCTGTATAAGAATCCTACTATACTGAAACCAGTGGCTGTATATCCTATGGTGACGGTGTAAAATGTCTGTATAGGAATCCAACTGTACTGACGTCAGCGGCTGTATATCCTATGGTGACGGTGTAACATGCCTGTATAGGAATCATACTGTACTGACATCAGTGGCTGTATATCCTATGGTGACGGTGTAACATGCCTGTATAAGAATCCTACTGTACTGACGCCAGTGGCTGTATATCCTATGGTGACGGTGTAACTTGCCTGTATAAGAATCCTACTGTACTGACGCCAGTGGCTGTATATCCTATGGTGACGGTGTAACATGTCTGTATAGGAATCCAACTGTACTGACGTCAGCGGCTGTATATCCTATGGTGACGGTGTAACATGTCTGTATAGGAATCACACTGTACTGACGTCAGCAGCTGTATAGCCTATGGTGACGGTGTAACATGTCTGTGTGGGAATCCGACTGTACGGACGTCAGCGGCTGTATATCCTATGGTGACGGTGTAACATGCCTGTATAGGAATCCTACTGTACAGACGTCAGCGGCTGTATATCCTATGGTGACGGTGTAACATGTCTGTATAGGAATCCTACTGTACTGACGCCAGTGGCTGTATATCCTATGGTGACGGTGCAACATGCCTGTATAGGAATCCTACTGTACTGACGTCAGCGGCTGTATATCCTATGGTGACGGTGTAACATGCCTGTATAGGAATCCTACTGTTCTGACGTCAGTGGCTGTATATCCTATGGTGACGGTGTAACATGCCTGTATAAGAATCCTACTGTACTGACGTCAGCGGCTGTATATCCTATGGTGACGGTGTAACATGTCTGTATAGAAATCATACTGTACTGACGTCAGCGGCTGTATATCCTATGGTGACGGTGTAACATGCCTGTATAGGAATCATACTGTTCTGACGTCAGTGGCTGTATATCCTATGGTGATGGTGTAACATGCCTGTATAGGAATCCAACTGTACTGACGTCAGCGGCTGTATATCCTATGGTGACGGTGTAACATGTCTGTATAGGAATCATACTGTACTGACGTCAGCGGCTGTATATCCTATGGTGACGGTGTAACATGCCTGTATAGGAATCATACTGTACTGACGTCAGCGGCTGTATATCCTATGGTGACGGTGTAACATGCCTGTATAGGAATCATACTGTACTGACGTCAGCGGCTGTATATCCTATGGTGACGGTGTAACATGCCTGTATAGGAATCATACTGTTCTGACGTCAGTGGCTGTATATCCTATGGTGATGGTGTAACATGCCTGTATAGGAATCCAACTGTACTGACGTCAGCGGCTGTATATCCTATGGTGACGGTGTAACATGTCTGTATGGGAATCCGACTGTAATGACGTCAGCGGCTGTATATCCTATGGTGACGGTGTAACATGCCTGTATAGGAATCATACTGTACTGACGTCAGCGGCTGTATATCCTATGGTGACGGTGTAATATGCCTGTATAGGAATCATACTGTTCTGACGTCAGTGGCTGTATATCATATGGTGATGGTGTAATATGCCTGTATAGGAATCCAACTGTACTGACGTCAGCGGCTGTATATCCTATGGTGACGGTGTAACATGTCTGTATGGGAATCCGACTGTAATGACGTCAGCGGCTGTATATCCTATGGTGATGGTGTAACATGCCTGTATAGGAATCCTACTGTACTGACGTCAGCGGCTGTATATCCTATGGTGACGGTGTAACATGTCTGTATGGGAATCCGACTGTAATGACGTCAGCGGCTGTATATCCTATGGTGACGGTGTAACATGCCTGTATAGGAATCATACTGTTCTGACGTCAGTGGCTGTATATCCTATGGTGATGGTGTAATATGCCTGTATAGGAATCCAACTGTACTGACGTCAGCGGCTGTATATCCTATGGTGACGGTGTAACATGTCTGTATGGGAATCCGACTGTAATGACGTCAGCGGCTGTATATCCTATGGTGACGGTGTAACATGTCTGTATGGGAAACCGACTGTAATGACGTCAGCGGCTGTATATCCTATGGTGATGGTGTAACATGCCTGTATAGGAATCCTACTGTACTGACGTCAGCGGCTGTATATCCTATGGTGACGGTGTAACATGTCTGTATGGGAATCCGACTGTAATGACGTCAGCGGCTGTATATCCTATGGTGACGGTGTAACATGCCTGTATAGGAATCATACTGTACTGACGTCAGCGGCTGTATATCCTATGGTGACGGTGTAACATGTCTGTATGGGAATCCGACTGTAATGACGTCAGCGGCTGTATATCCTCACCCCACCCCACCCCCCAGCCAGGAACGAGTCTTATGCTGTTCTCCGGACCCTGCACAATAGGTAAGTCATGGCACATGTATATTGTATAGATACCTTTCTTCGTGGAACAAATACGCTAATATCTATCTATAATGGGGTCTGCACGACCTGCGGTCCAGTGAGAACATGAAGGTGAAGCTCTGCCACCCATAGGGGTGATTATACCCAAGGACAGCACTTTTCTGTGACCTCATTACCAGCGCTCCAATATTCTGTACATTCAGGAGAAAATGTCTCATCATTACCTCACAGTAAATGGCATCTGTTGTATGTATGTGATTGTGTCTGTGTTGTGATTGCAGGTACTGTACACAATGAGCCCTGTGACGCTGCTTAGTGTAAACAGGGAGTCCTGCTCCGACAGCTCTTGTTATGGGTGCGGATGGAATAAGCCTGTTCTGGCCACATCTACCAGCCCCGGCCAGAGTCGAGCCCAGACCGGCCGTCACCCCGGGGTGTAGAGACGTGGTGTATATAGTGTGTGTACATAGTCACCACTGACACACAGCCTATATTACACTGTGTGTGTGTGTGTGTGTGTGTGTGTGTGTGTGTGTGTGTGTGTGTGTGTGTGTGTGTGTGTGTGTGTGTACACACAGGAGGTCACAGCCCTCAGACAGGAGAATGTGTATATAGTGTGTGTACATAATCACCACTGACACACAACCTAAATTACACTGTGTTACAGTGTGTGTGTGTGTGTGTGTGTGTGTGTACATACACTATATACATGCTCCTGTCTGGGGTCTGTGACCTCCTGTACACACACACACACACATCCCAACTTTTTAGATAGTAGATGCGGGACACTGCGACCCATGGCATGGTTAAGACAGGGTGGGTTATTCCGAGTTGATCGCTCGCTAGCAGTTTTTAGCAGCCGTGCAAACGCTAAGCCGCCGCCCACTGGGAGTGTATTTTAGCTTAGCAGAAGTGCGAACGCTTGTGCAGCCGAGCTCTGCAAAAACAGTTTGTGTAGTTTCTGAGTAGCTCTGAACCTACTCAGCGCTTGCAATCACTTCAGGCTATTCGTGTCCGGATTTGACGTCATACACCCCCACGGCATTCGCCCAGCCACGCCTGCGTTTTCCCTGGCACGCCTGCGTTTTTCCAAACACTCCCTGAAAACGGTCAGTTTACACCCAGAAACGCCCTCTTCCTGTCAATCACTCTGCGGTCGTCAGTGCGACTTAAATCTTCGCGCGTGCGCATGGCGAGGCATGCGCAGAAATGCCGTTTTTTGCCCTCATTGCTGCGCTGCGAAAGTCAGCAGCGAGCGATCAACTCAGAATGACCCCCAGTGTCCGAATGTGTACTCTATAGAGTCTAACTACACACATCATACAGACCCTATCACTACTGTGTACTCTCCATGTGTACTGTATATGGAGACTAACTGCACACATCATACAGACCAGAGGCGGAACTACCGCCAGTGCAACCAGTGCGTTGCACTGGTTGCCCGCCACTGTCCAGGGGCCCAAAGCATGTAATGAGTCAAACTGACTCATTACATGCCGCTGTGGGCAACCGCTGCCCACAGCACACAGCCGCCCGGACAGAGAGGAGAGGAGCACAGCGGTACGGGGGACAAGGAGGAGGAGGGAGCCGCAGCAGCGCTTTACTACTGGTTGAGGCGCTGCTGCTGCTGTCCCTCTGCTTCACTATAGGCTGTCATCCGAGAACAGCCTATAGTGAAGCAGAGGGGCAGCAGCAGCAGCGCCTCCACCAATAACACAGCGCTGCTGCGGCTCCCTCCTCCACCTCCCTCCTCCTCCTTCTCTCCTGCCCGGGAATCGTGACCAGAAGCTGCACCGAGGAGCCTGAGCCAGCGGAGAGGGTAAGTATAATTCTTTCTTTCTGTCTGTCTGTCTGTCTGTCTTTCCATGTACAAAAAGGGGGACTGTCTGCCGCAATGTGTAAAAAGGGGAATCTGCTTGCCGCAACGTGTAAAAAGGGGGAGTCTGCCTGCCGCAATGTGTAAAAAGGGGGAATATGCCTGACGTAATGTGTAAGGAGGGGGAATCTTTGCCGCAATGTGTAAAAAGGGGGAATCTGCCTGCCGTAATGTGTAAAAAGGGGGAATCTGCCTGACGCAATGTGTAAAAAGGGGGAATCTGCCTGCCGCAATGTGTAAAAAGGGGGAATCTGCCTGCCGCAATGTGTAAAAAGGGGGAATCTGCCTGACGTAATGTGTAAAAAGGGGGAATCTGCCTGCCGCAATGTGTAAAAAGGGGGAATCTGCCTGCCGCAATGTGTAAAAAGGGGGAATCTGCCTGCCGCAATGTGTAAAAAGGGGGAATCTGCCTGCCGCAATGTGTAAAAAGGGGGAATCTGCCTGACGCAATGTGTAAAAAGGGGGAATCTGCCTGACGTAATGTGTAAAAAGGGGAAATCTTTGCCGCAATGTGTAAAAAGGGGGACTGCCTGCCGCAATGTGTAAAAAGGGGAATCTGCTTGCCGCAATGTGTAAAAAGGGGGAATCTGCCTGCCGCAATGTGTAAAAAGGGGGAATCTGCCTGCCGCAATGTGTAGAAAGGGGGAATCTGCCTGCCGTAATGTGTAAAAAGGGGGATGCTGTCTGCCGCTATGTGTAACAAGGGCACGCTGTCTGCCGTTATGTGTAAAAAGGGGACGTTGTCTGCCGTTATGTGTAAAAAGTGCACGCTGTCTGCCGCTATGTGTAAAAAGGGCACGCTGTCTGCCGTTATGTGTAAAAAGGGGGACGCTGTCTGCCGTAATGTGTAAAAAGGGGACGTTGTCTGCCGTTATGTGTAAAAAGTGCACGCTGTCTGCCGCTATGTGTAAAAAGGGCACGCTGTCTGCCGTTATGTCTAAAAAGGGGGACGCTGTCTGCCGTAATGTGTAAAAAGGGGACGTTGTCTGCCGTTATGTGTAAAAAGTGCACGCTGTCTGCCGCTATGTGTAAAAAGGGGACGCTGTCTGCCGTTATGTGTAAAAAGGGGGGTGCTGTCTGCCGTAATGTGTAAAAAGGGGACGCTGTCTGCCGTAATGTGTAAAAAGAGGAATCTGTCCGCTGTAAGGTGTAAAAGGGTCTCTACCTGGTGTAGTGGTGCTACTGTGCGGCGTAATTTGAATAATGGAGACTACTGTACATCATTTTATGAATTGGTATTATTTTGTGGCCACACCCCTTCCCCACGAAGCCACGCCACTATGTATTTTTACGCGCGCCTGCGGCGCGCACTGCCCCTGTTTTACGTGCAGGGGTGGGGCTCCGATGCCGTTTCTTGCACACAGTGCTAAAATGTCTAGTTACGGCACTGTTGCTAGTTATCCATTTCTCTGGCCCTGAGCAGGTCCCCCTCCCAGATCCTCTCCAGAGGTGAGGGGGTGGACTTGGATGGGATGGGGGGCCCAAAGCATTTTGTCACACCTGGGCCCACCGCTCGCTAGTTCCGCCACTGATACAGACCCTGCCACTACTGTGTATTCTCCATGTGTACTGTATATAGAGACTAACTACACACGTCATACATACCCTATCACTACAGTGTACTCTCCATGTGTACTGTATATAGAGACTAACTACACACATCATACACACCCTATCACTACTGTGTATTCTCCATGTGTACTGTATATAGAGACTAACTACACACGTCATACAGACCCTATCACTACAGTGTACTCTCCATGTGTACTGTATATAGAGACTAACTACACACATCATACACACCCTATCACTACTGTGTATTCTCCATGTGTACTGTATATAGAGACTAACTACACACATCCTACAGACCCTATCACTACTGTGTATTCTCCATGTGTACTGTATATAGAGACTAACTACACACATCATACAGACCCTATCACTACTGTGTAATCTCCATGTGTACTGTATATAGAGACTTACTACACACATCATACACACCCTATCACTACTGTGTACTCTCCATGTGTACTGTATATAGAGACTAACTACACACATCATACAGACCCTATCACTACTGTGTATTCTCCATGTGTACTGTATATAGAGACTAACTACACACATCCTACAGACCCTATCACTACTATGTATTCTCCATGTGTACTGTATATAGAGACTAACTACACACATCCTACAGACCCTATCACTACTGTGTATTCTCCATGTGTACTGTATATAGAGACTAACTACACACATCATACAGACCCTATCACTACTGTGTACTCTCCATGTGTACTGTATATAGAGACTTACTACACACATCATACACACCCTATCACTACTGTGTATTCTCCATGTGTACTGTATATAGAGACTAACTGCACACGTCATACACACCCTATCACAACTGTGTACTCTCCATGTGTACTGTATATAGAGACTTACTACACACATCATACACACCCTATCACTACTGTGTACTCTCCATGTGTACTATATATAGACACTTACTACACAGGTCATACACACCCTATCACTACTGTGTACTCTCCATGTGTACTGTATATAGAGACTAACTGCACACGTCATACACACCCTATCACTACTGTGTACTCTCCATGTGTACTGTATATAGAGACTTACTACACACGTCATACACACCCTATCACTACTGTGTACTCTCCATGTGTACTGTATATAGAGACTAACTGCACACATCATACAGACCCTATCACTACTGTGTATTCTCCATGTGTACTGTATATAGAGACTAACTACACACATCATACAGACCCTATCACTACTGTATAATCTCCATGTGTACTGTATATAGAGACTAACTACACACATCATACACACCCTATCACTACTGTGTACTCTCCATGTGTACTGTATATAGAGACTTACTACACAGGTCATACACACCCTATCACTACTGTGTACTCTCCATGTGTACTGTATATAGAGACTAACTGCACACGTCATACACACCCTATCACTACTGTGTACTCTCCATGTGTACTGTATATAGAGACTTACTACACACGTCATACACACCCTATCACTACTGTGTACTCTCCATGTGTACTGTATATAGAGACTTACTACACACGTCATACACACCCTATCACTACTGTGTATTCTCCATGTGTACTGTATATAGAGACTAACTACACACATCATACAGACCCTATCACTACTGTGTATTCTCCATGTGTACTGTATATAGAGACTAACTACACACATCATACACACCCTATCACTACAGTGTACTCTCCATGTGTACTGTATATAGAGACTTACTACACACATCATACACACCCTGTCACTACTGTGTACTCTCCATGTGTACTGTATATAGAGACTAACTACACACATCATACACACCCTGTCACTACTGTGTACTCTCCATGTGTACTGTATATAGAGACTTACTACACACATCATACAGACCCTATCACTACTGTGTATTCTCCATGTGTACTGTATATAGAGACTAACTACACACATCATACAGACCCTATCACTACTGTGTATTCTCCATGTGTACTGTATATAGAGACTAACTACACACATCATACACACCCTATCACTACAGTGTACTCTCCATGTGTACTGTATATAGAGACTTACTACACACATCATACACACCCTGTCACTACTGTGTACTCTCCATGTGTACTGTATATAGAGACTAACTACACACATCATACACACCCTGTCACTACTGTGTACTCTCCATGTGTACTGTATATAGAGACTTACTACACACATCATACACACCCTGTCACTACTGTGTACTCTCCATGTGTACTGTATATAGAGACTAACTACACACATCATACACACCCTGTCACTACTGTGTACTCTCCATGTGTACTGTATATAGAGACTAACTACACACGTCATACACACCCTATCACTACTGTGTACTCTCCATGTGTACTGTATATAGAGACTTACTACACACATCATACAGACCCTATCACTACTGTGTATTCTCCATGTGTACTGTATATAGAGACTAACTACACACATCATACAGACCCTATCACTACTGTGTATTCTCCATGTGTACTGTATATAGAGACTAACTACACACGTCATACACACCCTATCACTACTGTGTACTCTCCATGTGTACTGTATATAGAGACTAACTACACACGTCATACACACCCTATCACTACTGTGTACTCTCCATGTGTACTGTATATAGAGACTAACTGCACACGTCATACAGACCCTATCACTACAGTGTACTCTCCATGTGTACTGTATATAGAGACTAACTACACACGTCATACAGACCCTGTCACTACTGTGTACTCTCCATGTGTACTGTATATAGAGACTTACTACACACATCATACACACCCTATCACTACTGTGTATTCTCCATGTGTACTGTATATAGAGACTAACTACACACGTCATACAGACCCTGTCACTACTGTGTACTCTCCATGTGTACTGTATATAGAGACTAACTGCACACGTCATACACACCCTATCACTACTGTGTACTCTCCATGTGTACTGTATATAGAGACTTACTACACACGTCATACACACCCTATCACTACTGTGTACTCTCCATGTGTACTGTATATAGAGACTTACTACACACGTCATACAGACCCTGTCACTACTGTGTACTCTCCATGTGTACTGTATATAGAGACTAACTGCACACGTCATACACACCCTATCACTACTGTGTACTCTCCATGTGTACTGTATATAGAGACTAACTGCACACGTCATACACACTCTATCACTACTGTGTACTCTCCATGTGTACTGTATATAGAGACTAACTACACACGTCATACAGACCCTGTCACTACTGTGTACTCTCCATGTGTACTGTATATAGAGACTAACTGCACACGTCATACACACCCTATCACTACTGTATACTCTCCATGTGTACTGTATATAGAGACTTACTACACACATCATACACACCCTATCACTACTGTGTACTCTCCATGTGTACTGTATATAGAGACTAACTACACACATCATACAGACCCTATCACTACTGTGTACTCTCCATGTGTACTGTATATAGAGACTAACTACACACGTCATACACACCCTGTCACAACTGTGTACTCTCCATGTGTACTGTATATAGAGACTAACTACACACGTCATACAGACCCTATCACTACAGTGTACTCTCCATGTGTACTGTATATAGAGACTTACTACACACATCATACACACCCTATCACTACAGTGTACTCTCCATGTGTACTGTATATAGAGACTAACTGCACACGTCATACAGACCCTATCACTACTGTGTATTCTCCATGTGTACTGTATATAGAGACTAACTACACACGTCATACACACCCTATCACTACTGTGTACTCTCCATGTGTACTGTATATAGAGACTTACTACACACATCATACAGACCCTGTCACTACTGTGTACTCTCCATGTGTACTGTATATAGAGACTTACTACACACATCATAAAGACCCTATCACTACTGTGTACTCTCCATGTGTACTGTATATAGAGACTAACTGCACACGTCATACACACCCTATCACTACTGTGTACTCTCCATGTGTACTGTATATAGAGACTAACTACACACATCATACACACCCTATCACTACTGTGTACTCTCCATGTGTACTGTATATAGAGACTTACTACACACATCATACAGACCCTATCACTACTGTGTACTCTCCATGTGTACTGTATATAGAGACTTACTACACACGTCATACACACCCTATCACTACTGTGTACTCTCCATGTGTACTGTATATAGAGACTTACTACACACATCATACAGACCCTATCACTACTGTGTATTCTCCATGTGTACTGTATATAGAGACTAACTACACACATCATAAAGACCCTATCACTACTGTGTATTCTCCATGTGTACTGTATATAGAGACTAACTACACACATCATACACACCCTATCACTACTGTGTATTCTCCATGTGTACTGTATATAGAGACTAACTACACACGTCATACAGACCCTGTCACTACTGTGTACTCTCCATGTGTACTGTATATAGAGACTAACTACACACATCATACAGACCCTATCACTACTGTGTACTCTCCATGTGTACTGTATATAGAGACTAACTACACACATCATACAGACCCTATCACTACTGTATAATCTCCATGTGTACTGTATATAGAGACTAACTACACACATCATACACACCCTATCACTACTGTGTACTCTCCATGTGTACTGTATATAGAGACTTACTACACACGTCATACACACCCTATCACTACTGTGTACTCTCCATGTGTACTGTATATAGAGACTTACTACACACGTCATACACACCCTATCACTACTGTGTACTCTCCATGTGTACTGTATATAGAGACTAACTGCACACGTCATACAGACCCTGTCACTACAGTGTACTCTCCATGTGTACTGTATATAGAGACTTACTACACACATCATACAGACCCTATCACTACTGTGTATTCTCCATGTGTACTGTATATAGAGACTAACTACACACATCATACAGACCCTATCACTACTGTGTACTCTCCATGTGTACTGTATATAGAGACTTACTACACACATCATACAGACCCTATCACTACTGTGTATTCTCCATGTGTACTGTATATAGAGACTAACTACACACATCATACAGACCCTATCACTACTGTGTATTCTCCATGTGTACTGTATATAGAGACTAACTACACACATTATACACACCCTATCACTACAGTGTACTCTCCATGTGTACTGTATATAGAGACTAACTACACACGTCATACACACCCTATCACTACTGTGTACTCTCAATGTGTACTGTATATAGAGACTTACTACACACATCATACAGACCCTATCACTACTGTGTATTCTCCATGTGTACTGTATATAGAGACTAACTACACACATCATACAGACCCTATCACTACTGTGTATTCTCCATGTGTACTGTATATAGAGACTAACTACACACGTCATACACACCCTATCACTACTGTGTACTCTCCATGTGTACTGTATATAGAGACTAACTGCACACGTCATACACACCCTATCACTACTGTGTACTCTCCATGTGTACTGTATATAGAGACTAACTACACACGTCATACAGACCCTGTCACTACAGTGTACTCTCCATGTGTACTGTATATAGAGACTAACTGCACACGTCATACACACCCTATCACTACTGTGTACTCTCCATGTGTACTGTATATAGAGACTAACTGCACACGTCATACATACCCTGTCACTACAGTGTACTCTCCATGTGTACTGTATATAGAGACTAACTGCACACGTCATACAGACCCTGTCACTACTGTGTACTCTCCATGTGTACTGTATATAGAGACTAACTACACACGTCATACATACCCTGTCACTACAGTGTACTCTCCATGTGTACTGTATATAGAGACTAACTGCACACGTCATACAGACCCTATCACTACAGTGTACTCTCCATGTGTACTGTATATAGAGACTAACTGCACACGTCATACACACCCTATCACTACTGTGTACTCTCCATGTGTACTGTATATAGAGACTAACTGCACACGTCATACAGACCCTATCACTACTGTATAATCTCCAGGTGTACTGTATATAGAGACTAACTACACACGTCATACAGACCCTATCACTACTGTGTACTCTCCATGTGTACTGTATATAGACACTAACTGCACAGGTCATACACACCCTATCACTACTGTGTACTCTCCATGTGTACTGTATATAGAGACTAACTGCACACGTCATACAGACCCTGTCACTACAGTGTACTCTCCATGTGTACTGTATATAGAGACTAACTGCACACGTCATACAGACCCTGTCACTACTGTGTACTCTCCATGTGTACTGTATATAGAGACTAACTACACACGTCATACAGACCCTGTCACTACAGTGTACTCTCCATGTGTACTGTATATAGAGACTAACTGCACACGTCATACACACCCTATCAACACACCCTATCACTACTGTGTACTCTCCATGTGTACTGTATATAGAGACTAACTGCACACGTCATACATACCCTGTCACTACAGTGTACTCTCCATGTGTACTGTATATAGAGACTAACTGCACACGTCATACAGACCCTGTCACTACTGTGTACTCTCCATGTGTACTGTATATAGAGACTAACTACACACGTCATACATACCCTGTCACTACAGTGTACTCTCCATGTGTACTGTATATAGAGACTAACTGCACACGTCATACAGACCCTATCACTACAGTGTACTCTCCATGTGTACTGTATATAGAGACTAACTGCACACGTCATACACACCCTATCACTACTTTGTACTCTCCATGTGTACTGTATATAGAGACTAACTGCACACGTCATATAAAACTATTGGAAGGAATGGGGAAAATATTGGAAGGAATTCTAAGGGACGGCATACAGGAGTATCTACAGTCCGCTAGGATTATTAGCAAGAACCAGCATGGGTTTGTGAGGGACAGGTCATGTCAGACTAACTTAATTAGCTTCTATGAGGAAGTGAGAGCAATAATCTTGATCAGGGAAAAGCAGTGGATGTGGTCTTCCAAGATTTTGCAAAAGCCTTCGATACAATTCCTCACAGGAGACTGATGATTAAATTAAAGGAGCTTGGCCTAGGAAAAACTATTTGCACATGGATAAGCAACTGGTTGGATAGCAGGGTACAGCGAGTAGTGGTCAACGGGAAGTCCTCAACCTGGTCCCCAGTAGTCAGCGGAATACCACAAGGGTCCGTACTCGGACCACTACTGTTCAACATATTTATCAATGACCTAGAAATAGGCCTAGAAAGCACAGTGTCAATCTTTGCAGATGATACTAAACTGTGTAAGGTAATTAATTCAGAATTGGATGTGGAGTCCTTGCAGAATGATCTATCTAAACTTGAACTCCGGGCGTCTAAATGGAAAATGAGGTTCAATACAGACAAATGCAAGGTTATGAATTTGGGACTAAAAACAAACTTGCATCCTACATACTAAATAGGGAACGCCTAGGGGAAACAGAGTTGGAAAAAGATTTGGGGGTACTCATTGATAATAGGCTTAATAACCATACACAATGTCAAAACGCAGTAAAGAAGGCAAGTAAGGTGCTAGCGTGCATAAAACGGGGAATTGAGTCAAGGGAGTCGGATGTAATCATGCCGCTGTATAAGGCATTGGTACGTCCGCACCTGAAATATTGTGTTCAGTTTTGGGCACCATTGTATATAAAAGACATCAGTGAACTCGAAAGTGTTCAAAGGCGAGCTACTAAATTGATTAAAGGCCTAGAAGGACTGGACTATAAGGAAAGACTTACTAGGCTGAATATGTATACACTAGAAAAGAGGCGCCTAAGAGGAGATATTATTAATATCTTCAAATATGTAAAGGGACATCACAAAGAGTTATCAGAGGAATTATTTATTAAAAGAACACAGTTTAGGACACGTGGGCACTCACTGCGATTGGAGGATAAAGTTCCGAACGCAACGGAGGAAAGGGTTCTTCACTGTTAGGGCAATCAGGATGTGGAATTCCCTGCCAGGGAAGGTGGTAATGGCGGACTCTGTATTTGGATTTAAAAAAGGATACATTTCTGAATTAAAAAGCTATCCAAGGTTATAATACTTAAAATATCAAAGTGGATAATCCGGGGGTAACATGAGTTATAGTAGCTAACTAGTCATAAAACATTATTTAGCAAGTATGTAGAATCATCACAACTTAAAACAGATTGAACACGATGGGCAATTTGCCTCTATTCAACCTCAAATACTATGTTACTATGTTACTATGTCATACAGACCCTATCACTACTGTGTACTCTCCATGTGTACTGTATATAGAGACTAACTACACACATCATACAGACCCTGTCACTGCTGTATAATCTTCATGTGTACTGTATATGGAGACTAACTGCACACATCATACACACCCTATCACTACTGTGTACTCTCCGTGTACTGTATATGGAGACTAACTGCACACGTCATACACACCCTTTCACTACTGTGTACTCTCCATGTGTACTGTATATAGAAAGTTAGAGACTAGCTACACACGCCATACAGACCCTATCACTACTGTATAATCTCCATGTGTACTGTATATAGAGACTAACTACACACGTCATACAGACCCTAACACTACTGTATAATCTCTATGTGTACTGTATATGGAGACTAACTGCACACGTCATACACACCCTATCACTAATGTGTACTCTCCATGTGTACTGTATATAGAGACTTACTACACACGTCATACACACCCTATCACTACTGTGTACTCTCCATGTGTACTGTATATAGAGACTAACTGCACACGTCATACACACCCTATCACTACTGTGTACTCTCCATGTGTACTGTATATAGAGACTAACTGCACACGTCATACACACCCTATCACTACTGTGTACTCTCCATGTGTACTGTATATAGAGACTAACTGCACACGTCATACACACCCTATCGCTACTGTGTACTCTCCATGTGTACTGGATATAGAGACTAACTACACACGTCATACAGACCCTGTCACTACTGTGTACTATCCATGTGTACTGTATATAGAGACTAACTGCACACGTCATACAGACCCTATCACTACTGTGTACTCTCCATTTGTACTGTATATAGAGACTAACTGCACACGTCATACAGACCCTATCACTACTGTGTACTCTCCATGTGTACTGAATATAGAGACTAACTGCACACGTCATACACACCCTATCACTACTGTGTACTCTCCATGTGTACTGTATATAGAGACTATCTGCACACGTCATACACACCCTATCACTACTGTGTACTCTCCATGTGTACTGTATATAGAGACTAACTACACATTTCATACACACCCTATCATTACTGTGTACTCTCCATGTGTACTGTATATAGAGACTAACTGCACATTTCATACACACCCTATCATTACTGTGTACTCTCCATGTGTACTGTATATAGAGACTAACTACACACGTCATACACACCCTATCACTACTGTGTACTCTCCATGTGTACTGTATATAGAGACTAACTACACACGTCATACATACCCTGTCACTACTGTGTATTCTCCATGTGTACTGTATATAGAGACTAACTGCACACGTCATACACACCCTATCACTACTGTGTACTCTCCATGTGTACTGTATATAGAGACTAACTGCACACATCATACACACCCTATCACTACTGTGTACTCTCCATGTGTACTGTATATAGAGACTAACTGCACACATCATACACACCCTATCACTACTGTGTACTCTCCATGTGTACTGTATATAGAGACTAACTACACACGTCATAACACCCTGTCACTACTGTGTACTCTCCATGTGTACTGTATATAGAGACTAACTGCACACGTCATACACACCCTATCACTACTGTGTATTCTCCATGTGTACTGTATATAGAGACTAACTGCACACGTCATAACACCCTGTCACTACTGTGTATTCTCCATGTGTACTGTATATAGAGACTAACTGCACACGTCATAACACCCTGTCACAACTGTGCATCTGATCAACAGACAAACTTAATAAGTAGAAGAACTTATGAATTCACACAAAGGACATTGATGTAAAGAGTGAATGAGATTGGGGACTCACCTTAATGACTGCTTAGTATCCCTGTGTAATGAAATCACACACAGTTCTTGCAGTCTCTGGCTTAATATATGTAGAGGAAGAGCAGGGGGGATGATATTTACTGTAAAGAGCAGTTCCACCTTACCTGTGTCTCACTAGAGGTGACTTTAGGAGGACATGAGGAGGCGGCCAGGGCTGTGTTTACTGTATACACTGACAGTTCTACAACCAGATGACGCTCATGGTGTTTAGCTAGCAGGGCTGCTGTGCATGACACACCGCATATCCCTGTACATGGCTGAGGAAAGGCCTCTGGAACCAACAGGACATTTCATTGCCACAAAAATATAGATATTCCAGGCAATGGTTAGAACAATGGGCCTAAGTCAGACCTGGTCGCACGCAGGCTATTGTTTGCAGTGCTGCGATCAGGTAGCCGACGGAGGGGGGATTCGCTGTGCCGGGCTGCAAACGCTTGTGCAGAGAGCGGCGCAGCTCAGAACTTACTCAGCCCCTACGCATGCGCTGTTCAGACCCGATCGCACGGCTGCAAAAAACTGCAGTGAATGACCCCCAATATTACTTTATGGTCCAGAATCATGGACAATCCTTACAAGTGACCTAACAAGGCTGGAATGTTTCCAAATGATAGATTTATCAAGCCTTGGACAGTGATAAAGCACCGGCCAATCAGCTCCTTGCTGTCATTTCTCAAACACAGCCCGTAACATGACAGTTAGTAACTGATTGGCGGTAACTTTATCACCGTGCTATTTATCACTCTCCGAGGCTTGATAAATCTGGACCTACGTCCTTATGAAACACCCCACAAGTAAAACTAACAGAGGGATGGAGAAATGGAAACATCCGAAAACTATGCCAAGACCAACCCGCAACTGAATCCTCTATTAAAAGACAGCGTTGAAGTAGTTCAGACATCTCTGCAGAATGGACGCCATGCCAGTGCGTAATCGCGTCCGCCCGGGTGGATGGAGAATAGCACGTGATGAACCAGAGATAACATGGCTGAGCAGATTGCACAAGACCTCCAACCATTGCTCTTCTATATTGATGATGGTAGACCGATCCCAGCGGCAGTGCATGACTGCGGCATGAAGGGCCCAGTGGGGGGATGCAGTGCTAGAGGCCCTGCTTAAGGAATGTGGCCCGTTACCACAGGTTGAGGCTAGAGATGAACGGGTTCGGTTCCTTGGGATCCAAACTCCCCCGAACTTCACCTATTTTACACGGTTCCGAGGCAGCCTCGGATCTTCCCGCCTTGCTCCGTTAACCAGAACGCGCCTGAACGTCATCATCCCGCTGTCGGATTCTCGCGAGATTTGTATTCTATATAAGAAGCCGCGCGTCGCCGCCATTTTCACTCATGCTTTGGAGATTGAACGGAGAGGACGTGGCTGCGTTCTCTCCCTGAAAAGCTCCATAATCTGTGCTCAGTGTGCTGCAAATATCTGTGCTCAGTGTGCTGCAAATATCTGTGCTCAGTGTGCTGCAAATATCTGTGCTCAGTGTGCTGCAAATATCTGTGCTCGGTGTGCTGCAAATAATCTGTGCTCAGTGTGCTGCAAATATCTGTGCTCAGTGTGCTGCAAATATCTGTGCTCAGTGTGCTGCAAATAATCTGTGCTCAGTGTGCTGCAAATATCTGTGCTCAGTGTGCTGCAAATATCTGTGCTCAGTGTGCTGCAAATAATCTGTGCTCAGTGTGCTGCAAATATCTGTGCTCAGTGTGCTGCAAATATCTGTGCTCAGTGTGCTGCAAATATCTGTGCTCAGTGTGCTGCAAATATCTGTGCTCAGTGTGCTGCAAATATCTGTGCTCAGTGTGCTGCAAATATCTGTGCTCAGTGTGCTGCAAATAATCTGTGTTCAGTGTGCTGCAAATATCTGTGCTCAGTGTGCTGCAAATATCTGTGCTCAGTGTGCTGCAAATAATCTGTGCTCAGTGTGCTGCAAATATCTGTGCTTAGTGTGCTGCAAATATCTGTGCTCAGTGTGCTGCAAATATCTGTGCTCAGTGTGCTGAAAAAATCTGTGCTCAGTGTGCTGCAAATATCTGTGCTCAGTGTGCTGCAAATAATCTACGTTCTCTGCCTGAAAACGCTCCATATCAGTGTGCTGCAAATATCTGATCAGTGTGCTGCATTGTGGGGACTGGGGACCACCAGTATATAATATATACTTTTCTATAGCTTCTATACTGCTTGTCAGGACTCATGTGTCACAGTTACACTGCTCTGTACTGATATATACAATAATATATATACTTTTCTATAGCTTTTATACTGCTTGTCAGGACACATGGGTCACAGTTACACCGCTCTGTACTGATATATACAATAATATATATACTTTTCTATAGCTTCTATACTGCTTGTCAGGACACATGTGTCACAGTTACACCGCTCTGTACTGATATACAGTAATATATATACTTTTCTATAGCTTCTATACTGCTTGTCAGGACACATGTGTCACAGTTACACTGCTCTGTACTGATATATACAATAAAATATATACTTTTCTATAGCTTCTATACTGCTTGTCAGGACACATGGGTCACAGTTACACTGCTCTGTACTGATATATACAGTAATATATATACTTTTCTATAGCTTCTATACTGCTTGTCAGGACACATGTGTCACAGTTACACCGCTCTGTACTGATATATACAATAATATATATACTTTTCTATAGCTTCTATACTGCTTGTCAGGACACATGGGTCACAGTTACACCGCTCTGTACTGATATACAGTAATATATATACTTTTCTATAGCTTCTATACTGCTTGTCAGGACACATGTGTCACAGTTACACTGCTCTGTACTGATATATACAGTAATATATATACTTTTCTATAGCTTCTATACTGCTTGTCAGGACACATGGGTCACAGTTACACCGCTCTGTACTGATATACAGTAATATATATACTTTTCTATAGCTTCTATACTGCTTGTCAGGACACGTGTCACAGTTACACCACTCTGTACTGATATATACAATAATATATATACTTTTCTATAGCTTCTATACTGCTTGTCAGGACACATGTGTCACAGTTACACTGCTCTGTACTGATATATACAGTAATATATATACTTTTCTATAGCTTCTATACTGCTTGTCAGGACACATGTGTCACAGTTACACCGCTCTGTACTGATATACAGTAATATATATACTTTTCTATAGCTTCTATACTGCTTGTCAGGACACATGGTCACAGTTACACCGCTCTGTACTGATATATACAATAATATATATACTTTTCTATAGCTTCTATACTGCTTGTCAGGACACATGTCACAGTTACACCGCTCTGTACTGATATATACAATAATATATATACTTTTCTATAGCTTCTATACTGCTTGTCAGGACACATGGTCACAGTTATATTGCTCTGTACTGATATACAGTAATATATATACTTTTCTATAGCTTCTATACTGCTTGTCAGGACACATGGTCACAGTTACACTGCTCTGTACTGATATATATACAATAATATATATACTTTTCTATAGCTTCTATACTGCTTGTCAGGACACGTGTCACAGTTACACCGCTCTGTACTGATATATACAATAATATATATACTTTTCTATAGCTTCTATACTGCTTGTCAGGACACATGGTCACAGTTATATTGCTCTGTACTGATATACAGTAATATATATACTTTTCTATAGCTTCTATACTGCTTGTCAGGACACATGGTCACAGTTACACCGCTCTGTACTGATATATACAATAATATATATACTTTTCTATAGCTTCTATACTGCTTGTCAGGACACGTGTCACAGTTACACCGCTCTGTACTGATATACAATAATATATATACTTTTCTATAGCTTCTATACTGCTTGTCAGGACACATGTGTCACAGTTACACCGCTCTATACTGATATATATACAATAATATATATACTTTTCTATAGCTTCTATACTGCTTGTCAGGACACATGTGTCACAGTTACACTGCTCTGTACTGATATATACAGTAATATATATACTTTTCTATAGCTTCTACACTGCTTGTCAGGACACATGGTCACAGTTACACTGCTCTGTACTGATATATACAATAATATATATACTCTTCTATAGCTTCTATACTGCTTGTCAGGACACATGTGTCACAGTTACACCGCTCTGTACTGATATATACAATAATATATATACTTTTCTATAGCTTCTATACTGCTTGTCAGGACACATGGTCACAGTTACACTGCTCTGTACTGATATATACAATAATATATATACTCTTCTATAGCTTCTATACTGCTTGTCAGGACACATGTGTCACAGTTACACCGCTCTGTACTGATATATACAATAATATATATACTTTTCTATAGCTTCTATACTGCTTGTCAGGACACATGTGTCACAGTTACACCGCTCTGTACTGATATATATACAATAATATATATACTTTTCTATAGCTTCTATACTGCTTGTCAGGACACGTGTCACAGTTACACCGCTCTGTACTGATATATACAATAATATATATACTTTTCTATAGCTTCTATACTGCTTGTCAGGACACATGTGTCACAGTTACACTGCTCTGTACTGATATATACAATAATATATATACTTTTCTATAGCTTCTATACTGCTTGTCAGGACACATGTGTCACAGTTACACTGCTCTGTACTGATATATACAATAATATATATACTTTTCTATAGCTTCTATACTGCTTGTCAGGACACATGTGTCACAGTTACACTGCTCTGTACTGATATATACAATAATATATATACTTTTCTATAGCTTCTATACTGCTTGTCAGGACACATGGTCACAGTTACACCGCTCTGTACTGATATATACAGTAATATATATACTTTTCTATAGCTTCTATACTGCTTGTCAGGACACATGGATCACAGTTAAACAGCTCTGTACTGATATATACAGTAATATATATACTTTTCTATAGCTTCTATACTGCTTGTCAGGACACATGGTCACAGTTACACCGCTCTGTACTGATATATACAATAATATATATACTTTTCTATAGCTTCTATACTGCTTGTCAGGACACATGTGTCACAGTTACACCGCTCTGTACTGATATACAGTAATATATATACTTTTCTATAGCTTCTACACTGCTTGTCAGGACACATGGTCACAGTTACACTGCTCTGTACTGATATATACAATAATATATATACTCTTCTATAGCTTCTATACTGCTTGTCAGGACACATGTGTCACAGTTACACCGCTCTGTACTGATATATACAATAATATATATACTTTTCTATAGCTTCTATACTGCTTGTCAGGACACATGTGTCACAGTTACACCGCTCTGTACTGATATATACAATAATATATATACTTTTCTATAGCTTCTATACTGCTTGTCAGGACACATGTGTCACAGTTACACTGCTCTGTACTGATATATACAATAATATATATACTTTTCTATAGCTTCTATACTGCTTGTCAGGACACATGTGTCACAGTTACACTGCTCTGTACTGATATATACAATAATATATATACTTTTCTATAGCTTCTATACTGCTTGTCAGGACACATGTGTCACAGTTACACTGCTCTGTACTGATATATACAATAATATATAAACTTTTCTATAGCTTCTATACTGCTTGTCAGGACACATGTGTCACAGTTACACCGCTCTGTACTGATATATACAGTAATATATATACTTTTCTATAGCTTCTATACTGCTTGTCAGGACACATGTGTCACAGTTACACCGCTCTGTACTGATATATACAATAATATATATACTTTTCTATAGCTTCTATACTGCTTGTCAGGACACATGGGTCACAGTTACACCGCTCTGTACTGATATATACAGTAATATATATACTTTTCTATAGCTTCTATACTGCTTGTCAGGACACATGGTCACAGTTACACTGCTCTGTACTGATATATACAATAATATATATACTTTTCTATAGCTTCTATACTGCTTGTCAGGACACATGTGTCACAGTTACACCGCTCTGTACTGATATACAGTAATATATATACTTTTCTATAGCTTCTATACTGCTTGTCAGGACACGTGTCACAGTTACACTGCTCTGTACTGATATACAGTAATATATATACTTTTCTATAGCCTCTATACTGCTTGTCAGGACACATGTGTCACAGTTACACTGCTCTGTACTGATATATACAGTAATATATATACTTTTCTATAGCCTCTATACTGCTTGTCAGGACACATGTGTCACAGTTACACTGCTCTGTACTGATATATACAATATTATATATACTTTTCTATAGCTTCTATACTGCTTGTCAGGACACATGGGTCACAGTTACACTGCTCTGTACTGATATATACAGTAATATATATACTTTTCTATAGCCTCTATACTGCTTGTCAGGACACATGTGTCACAGTTACACTGCTCTGTACTGATATATACAATAATATTATATATACTTTTCTATAGCTTCTATACTGATTGTCAGGACACATGTGTCACAGTTACACCGCTCTGTACTGATATATATACAATAATATATATACTTTTCTATAGCTTCTATACTGCTTGTCAGGACACATGTCACAGTTACACTGCTCTGTACTGATATATACAATAATATATATACTTTTCTATAGCTTCTATACTGCTTGTCAGGACACATGTCACAGTTACACTGCTCTGTACTGATATATACAATAATATATATACTTTTCTATAGCTTCTATACTGCTTGTCAGGACACATGTGTCACAGTTACACCGCTCTGTACTGATATATACAATAATATTATATATACTTTTCTATAGCTTCTATACTGCTTGTCAGGACACATGTGTCACAGTTACACCGCTCTGTACTGATATATACAATAATATTATATATACTTTTCTATAGCTTCTATACTGCTTGTCAGGACACATGTGTCACAGTTACACCGCTCTGTACTGATATATACAGTAATATATATACTTTTCTATAGCTTCTATACTGCTTGTCAGGACACATGTCACAGTTACACTGCTCTGTACTGATATATACAGTAATATATATACTTTTCTATAGCTTCTATACTGCTTGTCAGGACACATGGGTCACAGTTACACTGCTCTGTACTGATATATACAGTAATATATATACTTTTCTATAGCTTCTATACTGCTTATCAGGACACATGTGTCACAGTTACACCGCTCTGTACTGATATATACAATAATATATATACTTTTCTATAGCTTCTATACTGCTTGTCAGGACACATGTCACAGTTACACTGCTCTGTACTGATATATACAATAATATATATACTTTTCTACAGCTTCTATACTGCTTGTCAGGACACATGTGTCACAGTTACACCGCTCTGTACTGATATATACAATAATATATATACTTTTCTATAGCTTCTATACTGCTTGTCAGGACACATGGTCACAGTTACACCGCTCTGTACTGATATATACAATAATATATATACTTTTCTATAGCTTCTATACTGCTTGTCAGGACACATGTCACAGTTACACTGCTCTGTACTGATATATACAATAATATATATACTTTTCTATAGCTTCTATACTGCTTGTCAGGACACATGTGTCACAGTTACACTGCTCTGTACTGATATATACAATAATATATATACTTTTCTATAGCTTCTATACTGCTTGTCAGGACACATGGTCACAGTTACACTGCTCTGTACTGATATATACAATAATATATATACTTTTCTATAGCTTCTATACTGCTTGTCAGGACACATGTGTCACAGTTACACCGCTCTGTACTGATATATACAATAATATATATACTTTTCTATAGCTTCTATACTGCTTGTCAGGACACATGTGTCACAGTTACACCGCTCTGTACTGATATATACAATAATATATATACTTTTCTATAGCTTCTATACTGCTTGTCAGGACACATGTGTCACAGTTACACCGCTCTGTACTGATATATACAATAATATATATACTTTTCTATAGCTTCTATACTGCTTGTCAGGACACATGGGTCACAGTTACACCGCTCTGTACTGATATATACAATAATATATATACTTTTCTATAGCTTCTATACTGCTTGTCAGGACACATGTGTCACAGTTACACCGCTCTGTACTGATATACAGTAATATATATACTTTTCTATAGCTTCTATACTGCTTGTCAGGACACATGGTCACAGTTACACTGCTCTGTACTGATATATACAATAATATATATACTTTTCTATAGCTTCTATACTGCTTGTCAGGACACATGTGTCACAGTTACACTGCTCTGTACTGATATATACAATAATATATATACTTTTCTATAGCTTCTATACTGCTTGTCAGGACACATGTGTCACAGTTACACTGCTCTGTACTGATATATACAATAATATATATACTTTTCTATAGCTTCTATACTGCTTGTCAGGACACATGTGTCACAGTTACACCGCTCTGTACTGATATACAGTAATATATATACTTTTCTATAGCTTCTATACAGCTTGTCAGGACACATGTGTCACAGTTACACTGCTCTGTACTGATATATACAATAATATATATACTTTTCTATAGCTTCTATACTGCTTGTCAGGACACATGTGTCACAGTTACACTGCTCTGTACTGATATATACAGTAATATATATACTTTTCTATAGCTTCTATACTGCTTGTCAGGACACGTGTCACAGTTACACCGCTCTGTACTGATATATACAATAATATATAAACTTTTCTATAGCTTCTATACTGCTTGTCAGGACACATGTGTCACAGTTACACCGCTCTGTACTGATATATACAGTAATATATATACTTTTCTATAGCTTCTATACTGCTTGTCAGGACACGTGTCACAGTTACACCGCTCTGTACTGATATATACAATAATATATAAACTTTTCTATAGCTTCTATACTGCTTGTCAGGACACATGGTCACAGTTACACTGCTCTGTACTGATATATACAGTAATATATATACTTTTCTATAGCTTCTATACTGCTTGTCAGGACACATGGGTCACAGTTACACCGCTCTGTACTGATATATACAATAATATATATACTTTTCTATAGCTTCTATACTGCTTGTCAGGACACATGGTCACAGTTACACCGCTCTGTACTGATATATACAGTAATATATATACTTTTCTATAGCTTCTATACTGCTTGTCAGGACACGTGTCACAGTTACACCGCTCTGTACTGATATATACAATAATATATAAACTTTTCTATAGCTTCTATACTGCTTGTCAGGACACATGTGTCACAGTTACACTGCTCTGTACTGATATATACAATAATATATATACTTTTCTATAGCTTCTATACTGCTTGTCAGGACACATGGGTCACAGTTACACCGCTCTGTACTGATATATACAATAATATATATACTTTTCTATAGCTTCTATACTGCTTGTCAGGACACATGTGTCACAGTTACACTGCTCTGTACTGATATATACAGTAATATATATACTTTTCTATAGCTTCTATACTGCTTGTCAGGACACATGTGTCACAGTTACACTGCTCTGTACTGATATATACAGTAATATATATACTTTTCTATAGCTTCTACACTGCTTGTCAGGACACATGTGTCACAGTTACACCGCTCTGTACTGATATATACAGTAATATATATACTTTTCTATAGCTTCTACACTGCTTGTCAGGACACATGTGTCACAGTTACACTGCTCTGTACTGATATATACAATAATATATAAACTTTTCTATAGCTTCTATACTGCTTGTCAGGACACATGTCACAGTTACACCGCTCTGTACTGATATATACAATAATATATATACTTTTCTATAGCTTCTATACTGCTTGTCAGGACACATGTGTCACAGTTACACTGCTCTGTACTGATATATACAATAATATATATACTTTTCTATAGCTTCTATACTGCTTGTCAGGACACATGTGTCACAGTTACACTGCTCTGTACTGATATATATACAATAATATATATACTTTTCTATAGCTTCTATACTGCTTGTCAGGACACATGTGTCACAGTTACACCGCTCTGTACTGATATATACAATAATATATATACTTTTCTATAGCTTCTATACTGCTTGTCAGGACACATGTGTCACAGTTACACCGCTCTGTACTGATATATACAGTAATATATATACTTTTCTATAGCTTCTATACTGCTTGTCAGGACACATGGTCACAGTTACACCGCTCTGTACTGATATATACAATAATATATATACTTTTCTATAGCCTCTATACTGCTTGTCAGGACACATGTGTCACAGTTACACCGCTCTGTACTGATATATACAATAATATATAAACTTTTCTATAGCTTCTATACTGCTTGTCAGGACACATGTGTCACAGTTACACCGCTCTGTACTGATATATACAATAATATATATACTTTTCTATAGCTTTTATACTGCTTGTCAGGACACATGTGTCACAGTTACACCACTCTGTACTGATATACAGTAATATATATACTTTTCTATAGCTTTTATACTGCTTGTCAGGACACATGTTCACAGATACACCGCTCTGTACTGATATATAGTAATATATATATACTATTCTATAGCTTCTATACTGCTTGTCAGGACACATGGTCACAGTTACACTGCTCTGTACTGATATATACAGTAATATATATACTTTTCTATAGCTTCTATACTGCTTGTCAGGACACATGTGTCACAGTTACACTGCTCTGTACTGATATATACAGTAATATATATACTTTTCTATAGCTTCTATACTGCTTGTCAGGACACATGTGTCACAGTTACACTGCTCTGTACTGATATATACAGTAATATATATACTTTTCTATAGCTTCTATACTGCTTGTCAGGACACATGTGTCACAGTTACACTGCTCTGTACTGATATATACAATAATATATATACTTTTCTATAGCTTCTATACTGCTTGTCAGGACACATGGTCACAGTTACACTGCTCTGTACTGATATATACAGTAATATATATACTTTTCTATAGCTTCTATACTGCTTGTCAGGACACATGTGTCACAGTTACACTGCTCTGTACTGATATATACAGTAATATATATACTTTTCTATAGCTTCTATACTGCTTGTCAGGACACATGTGTCACAGTTACACTGCTCTGTACTGATATATACAGTAATATATATACTTTTCTATAGCTTCTATACTGCTTGTCAGGACACATGTGTCACAGTTACACTGCTCTGTACTGATATATACAGTAATATATATACTTTTCTATAGCTTCTATACTGCTTGTCAGGACACATGTGTCACAGTTACACTGCTCTGTACTGATATATACAATAATATATATACTTTTCTATAGCTTCTATACTGCTTGTCAGGACACATGTGTCACAGTTACACCGCTCTGTACTGATATATATACAATAATATATATACTTTTCTATAGCTTCTATACTGCTTGTCAGGACACATGTTCACAGATACACCGCTCTGTACTGATATATAGTAATATATATACTATTCTATAGCTTCTATACTGCTTGTCAGGACACATGTGTCACAGTTACACTGCTCTGTACTGATATATACAGTAATATATATACTTTTCTATAGCTTCTATACTGCTTGTCAGGACACATGTTCACAGATACACCGCTCTGTACTGATATATAGTAATATATATATACTATTCTATAGCTTCTATACTGCTTGTTAGGACACGTGTCACAGTTACACTGCTCTGTACTGATATATACAGTAATATATATACTTTTCTATAGCTTCTATACTGCTTGTCAGGACACATGGTCACAGTTACACTGCTCTGTACTGATATATACAGTAATATATATACTTCTTCTACGCTACTCCATGGCAGCCATTACTCTGGGATTTATCCCTACTCCTAGATTATAGACAAGAAGTTTTTTCTATTTTAGGCTCCGCCCCCCTGGGAATATAGGTCCGACCGCCCCTGGCTTCCCCAGTCTTTTTTCCTGTCTCCTTAGATAGTGACAGTGTAGTTGTTTGTTATTTTTTCAAATATGAGGATTACCAGGACTTTTCCCGGCCTAATGCGCCTCTGTGAGCCGCGGCTGGAAGGGGTTTGGCACCCGGGACCCATGGAGGAGCATTGTACTACTGCCTGTGGCAGTACAAATGCTGGATGGAACATATATAATTACTGCCTGTGGCAGTACAAATGTGAATGCTGCTACTTTAATGAAAAACTATAATTACTGCCTGTGGTAGTAGAAATAGTTGGCACCGCTATGTACCTGTGGCCTGTGAGCAGGGCCGAAACTAGGATCTTCGGCACCCGGGGCAAGGCAGCAAGTTGGCGCCCCCGATGCACCAACCCCCGGCGTGTGACACACACACACACACACACACACATATATATATATATATATATAGCACTGTCCTTGGTCTGGCACTCCTCTGTCCCGCAGGGAATTGGCTCCGGTGCCCTCCTTAAGCAAAATCGCTCTGCATATAGAAGATGGAAGGCGGCACTCAGGAGACTTACTTGAAAGTAGAAAACGTGCTTTTAATGGATGACGTTTCGGGAGACGTACTCCCTTCTTCAAGACACAGCAATACAAATAAACACAGTGATAAACTAAACTTAAATACCTTACCAGTTCCTGGCTCTGCCCCCTTCGTCACGGCCAGCGGCGTCCCGAGCTCCGGAGCCCGCACTTCCGGTTTCGGCAGTCTCCGCCCCTTCCGGGTGACGTGGCTTTGTTGCCGGGCGACGTAGCCGTGGGGAGGGCCCACACGAGCAGGGAATCTGTACCGTCATGGCAACAAGTTGCCATGGCAACGGACAACTACAAAAAAATACATGTACATAGCAAACAGTGTAATTCGGACCACTTACGTGGAAATGACAGTACATAATTGTTTAAAACAGTGCTTCCAGTGCCCAAGCGGCACACAATGTTGTGCACCATAAGTGATATAAAAACATCAAGTGCTCCAAAACAATCTGGGATCTGCAATAAATATATCTTAACCATATTAAGTGATATAAAACTATAAAAGCACCAACAGCTGTAATTTGTCCAATCTGATCTTAATGGTTACATGAACAATGACCTGTCCTGTCGGTCTGCCATTAATTAAACTCAATAAACTTCAACCTCAATAGTCAACCGGCATTTAAAGGGGACAATAGGTGCAAGGGTCCCCATATTTATTTCTATCTGACCTTTCCTAATAAATCTGATGGTCTGATTTGACTACCCTGTCAACTGCGTTCAGAATGATCCTACCCATACTACTGGGGGAGTGCATCCTGTATTAACCATCTTCAACCCTGATTCTACATCCAGCCTCACAGAAAACAATTTAGACTCAGGTATTCATTAAGACCACGGGGGTGAATCGTATCTAGTTTGTGGATCCACCTTGCCTCCAGTTGCAACAGTTTTTTTGCTCGGTTACCGCCTCGGATGGACTCCGGAACCTGGTCCACTATTTTGTAGCGGACAGAGGCCAGGCTGTGACGCATCTGCGCAAAATGACGGGCCACAGGTTGTTCGCTGCTCCCTGATACCAGGGCAGCCCTGATCGCTGATCTATGTTGGGCCATCCTCTCTTTAAATAGACACTGGGTCTTGCCCACATAGTAGAGGCTGCAGGGACAGATTAGCACATAAACTACATATGTCGAGCTGCATGTCAATGCTTTGGGGATCTTCAATCTCTTCCCCGTATGTGGGTGTGAGATCGAGTCCCCCGTTAACATGTAGCTACATGTGGTGCAGCCCAAGCATTTAAAACAGCCTGCTTTGCTTGTTAAAAATAAGATTTTACTTACCGATAAATCTATTTCTCGTAGTCCGTAGTGGATGCTGGGACTCCGTCAGGACCATGGGGATTAGCGGCTCCGCAGGAGACAGGGCACAAAAATAAAAGCTTTAGGACTAGGTGGTGTGCACTGGCTCCTCCCCCCATGACCCTCCTCCAAGCCTCAGTTAGGATACTGTGCCCGGACGAGCGTACACAATAAGGAAGGATTTTGAATCCCGGGTAAGACTCATACCAGCCACACCAATCACACCGTACAACCTGTGATCTGAACCCAGTTAACAGTATGACAAACGTAGGAGCCTCTGAACAGACGGCTCACAACAATAACAACCCGATTTTTTTGTAACAATAACTATGTACAAGTATTGCAGACAATCCGCACTTGGGATGGGCGCCCAGCATCCACTACGGACTACGAGAAATAGATTTATCGGTAAGTAAAATCTTATTTTCTCTGACGTCCTAGTGGATGCTGGGACTCCGTCAGGACCATGGGGATTATACCAAAGCTCCCAAACGGGCGGGAGAGTGCGGATGACTCTGCAGCACCGAATGAGAGAACTCCAGGTCCTCTTTAGCCAGGTTATCAAATTTGTAGAATTTTACAAACGTGTTCTCCCCCGACCACGTAGCTGCTCGGCAGAGTTGTAATGCCGAGACCCCTCGGGCAGCCGCCCAAGATGAGCCCACCTTCCTTGTGGAATGGGCCTTGATAGATTTAGGCTGTGGCAGGCCTGCCACAGAATGTGCAAGTTGAATTGTGCTACAAATCCAACGAGCAATCGTCTGCTTAGAAGCAGGAGCACCCAGCTTGTTGGGTGCATACAGTATAAACAGCGAGTCAGATTTTCTGACTCCAGCCGTCCTTGAAATATATATTTTCAATGCCCTGACAACGTCCAGCAACTTGGAATCCTCCAAATCGCTAGTAGCCGCAGGCACCACAATAGGCTGGTTCAGGTGAAACGCTGAAACCACCTTAGGCAGAAACTGAGGACGCGTCCGCAGTTCTGCCCTGTCCGAATGGAAAATCAGATATGGGCTTTTATACGATAAAGCCGCCAATTCTGACACTCTCCTGGCTGAAGCCAGGGCCAGTAGCATGGTTACTTTCCATGTAAGATATTTCAAATCCACCGATTTGAGTGGCTCAAACCAATGGGATTTGAGAAAATCCAAAACTACATTAAGATCCCACGGAGCCACTGGGGGCACAACCGGGGGCTGTATATGTAGTACTCCTTTTACAAAAGTCTGGACTTCAGGAACTGAAGCCAATTCTTTCTGGAAGAAAATCGACAGGGCCGAAATTTGAACCTTAATGGATCCTAATTTGAGGCCCATAGACAATCCTGTTTGCAGGAAATGTAGGAATCGACCCAGTTGAAATTCCTCCGTCGGGGCCTTCCTGGCCTCACACCACGCAACATATTTTCTCCAAATGCGGTGATAATGTTGTGCAGTCACCTCCTTCCTGGCTTTTACCAGGGTAGGGATGACCTCTTCCGGAATGCCTTTTTCCCTTAGAATTCGGCGTTCAACCGCCATGCCGTCAAACGCAGCCGCGGTAAGTCTTGGAATAGACACGGTCCCTGCTGAAGCAGGTCCCGTCTTAGAGGTAGAGGCCACGGATCTTCCGTGAGCATCTCCTGAAGTTCCGGGTACCAAGTTCTTCTTGGCCAATCCGGAGCCACGAGTATCGTTCTTACTCCCCTTTGCCGTATAATTCTCAGTACTTTTGGTATGAGAGGCAGAGGAAGAAACACATACACTGACTGGAACACCCACGGTGTTACCAGAGCGTCCACAGCTATTGCCTGAGGGTCTCTTGACCTGGCGCAATACCTGTCCAGTTTTTTGTTGAGGCGGGACGCCATCATATCCACCTTTGGTTTTTCCCAACGGTTCACAATCATGTGGAAGACTTCTGGATGAAGTCCCCACTCTCCCGGGTGTAGATCGTGTCTGCTGAGGAAGTCCGCTTCCCAGTTGTCCACTCCCGGAATGAACACTGCTGACAGTGCTATCACATGATCTTCCGCCCAGCGAAGAATCCTTGCAGCTTCTGCCATTGCCCTCCTGCTTCTTGTGCCGCCCTGTCTGTTTACGTGGGCGACTGCCGTGATGTTGTCCGACTGGATCAACACCGGCTGACCCTGAAGCAGGGGTTTTGCCAGGCTTAGAGCATTGTAAATCGCTCTTAGCTCCAGTATATTTATGTGAAGAGACATCTCCAGGCTTGACCACACTCCCTGGAAGTTTCTTCCCTGTGTGACCGCTACCCAGCCTCTCAGACTGGCATCCGTGGTCACCAGGACCCAGTCCTGTATGCCGAATCTGCGGCCCTCTAACAGATGAGCACTCTGCAACCACCACAGAAGAGACACCCTTGTCCGTGGAGACAAAGTTATCCGCTGATGCATCTGCAGATGCGATCCGGACCATTTGTCCAGCAGATCCCACTGAAAAGTTCGTGCGTGGAATCTGCCGAATGGAATCGCTTCGTAAGAAGTCACCATTTTTCCCAGGACTCTTGTGCATTGATGCACAGACACTTTTCCTGGTTTTAGGAGGTTCCTGACAAGTTCGGATAACTCCCTGGCTTTCTCCTCCGGAAGAAACACCTTTTTCTGAACCGTGTCCAGAATCATTCCCAGGAACAGCAGACGTGTCGTCGGGGTCAATTGAGATTTTGGAAAATTCAGAATCCACCCGTGCTGTTGCAGCACTACTTGGGTTAGTGCTACTACGTCCTCCAGCTGTTCTCTGGACCTTGCCCTTATCAGGAGATCGTCCAAGTAAGGGATAATTAATACGCCTTTTCTTCGCAGAAGAAACATCATTTCGGCCATTACCTTGGTAAAGACCCGAGGTGCCGTGGACAATCCAAACGGCAGCGTCTGAAACTGATAATGACAGTTTTGCACCACGAACCTGAGGTACCCTTGATGTGAAGGGCAAATTGGGACATGCAGGTAAGCATCCTTGATGTCCAGGGACACCATAAAGTCCCCTTCTTCCAGATTCGCTATCACTGCTCTGAGTGACTCCATCTTGAACTTGAATTTTTGTATGTACAGGTTCAAAGATTTCAGATTTAGAATAGGTCTTACCGAGCCGTCCGGCTTCGGTACCACAAATAGTGTGGAATAATACCCCTTTCCCTGTTGTAGGAGGGGTACCTTGACTATCACCTGCTGAGAATACAGCTTGTGAATGGCTTCCAATACCGTCGCCCTGTCTGAGGGAGACGTTGGCAGAGCAGACTTTAGGAACCGGCGAGGGGGAGACTTCTCGAATTCCAACCTGTAACCCTGAGATACTACCTGCAGGATCCAGGGGTCCACCTGTGAGTGAGCCCACTGTGCGCTGAAATTCTTGAGTCGACCCCCCACCGCCCCTGAGTCCGCTTGTAAAGCCCCAACGTCATGCTGAGGGCTTTGCAGAAGCCGGGTAGGGCTTCTGCTCCTGGGAGGGAGCTGCTTGGTGCACTCTCTTACCCTTTCCTTTGCCTCGGGGCAGATATGACTGTCCTTTTGCCCGCTTGTTCTTATAGGAACGAAAGGACTGCGGCTGAAAAGACGGTGTCTTTTTCTGTTGGGAGGGGACCTGAGGTAAAAAGGTGGATTTCCCGGCTGTTGCCGTGGCCACCAAATCCGATAGACCGACCCCAAATAATTCCTTCCCTTTATACGGCAATACTTCCATATGCCGTTTGGAATCCGCATCACCTGACCACTGTCGCGTCCATAAACTTCTTCTGGCAGATATGGACATCGCACTTACTCTCGATGCCAGAGTGCAAATATCCCTCTGAGCATCTCGCATATAAAGAAAAGCATCCTTTAATTGCTCTATAGTCAATAAAATACTGTCCCTATCCAGGGTATCAATATTTTCAGTCAGGGAATCCGACCAAACCACCCCAGCACTGCACATCCATGCTGAGGCGATGGCTGGTCGCAGTATAACACCAGTATGAGTGTATATACTTTTCAGGGTAGTTTCCAGCCTCCTATCAGCTGGATCCTTGAGGGCGGCCGTTTCAGGAGACGGTAACGCCACTTGTTTTGATAAGCGTGTGAGTGCCTTATCCACCCTAGGGGGTGTTTCCCAGCGCGCCCTAACCTCTGGCGGGAAAGGATATAATGCCAATAATTTTCTATCGGGGTTAACCCACGCTTCATCACACACTTCATTCAATTCCTCTGATTCAGGAAAAACTACAGGTAGTTTTTTCAGACCCCACATAATACCCCTTTTTGTGGTACTTGCAGTATCAGAGATATGCAAAGCCTCCTTCATTGCCGTGATCATATAACGTGTGGCCCTACTGGAAAATACGTTTGTTTCTTCACCGTCGACACTAGATTCGGTGTCCGTGTCTGGGTCTGTGTCGACCGACTGAGGTAAAGGGCGTTTTACAGCCCCTGACGGTGTCTGAGACGCCTGGACAGGTACTAACTGGTTTGCCGGCCGTCTCATGTCGTCAACTGATTTTTGTAACGTGCTGACATTATCACGTAATTCCATAAACAAAGCCATCCATTCCGGTGTCGACTCCCTAGGGGGTGACATCACCATTACCGGCAATTGCTCCGCCTCCACACCAACATCGTCCTCATACATGTCGACACACACGTACCGACACACAGCAGACACACAGGGAATGCTCTTATCGAAGACAGGACCCCACTAGCCCTTTGGGGAGACAGAGGGAGAGTTTGCCAGTACACACCCAAGCGCTATAAATATATAGGAACAACCCTACAGAAGTGTTGTTTCCTTTATAGCAGCTTAATATATCAATATCGCCAAAAAAGTGCCCCCCCTCTCTGTTTTTTTACCCTGTTTCTGTAGTGCAGTGCAGGGGAGAGTCCTGGGAGCCTTCCTCGCAGCGGAGCTGTGCAGGAAAATGGCGCTGTGTGCTGAGGAGATAGGCCCCGCCCCCTATTTCGGCGGGCTCTTCTCCCGGTGTTTGTGAGACCTGGCAGGGGTTAAATACATCCATATAGCCCCAGGGGCTATATGTGATGTATTTTTAGCCAGAATAAGGTACTATCATTGCTGCCCAGGGCGCCCCCCCCAGCGCCCTGCACCCTCAGTGACCGCTGCTATGAAGTGTGCTGACAACAATGGCGCACAGCTGCAGTGCTGTGCGCTACCTCATGAAGACTGAAAAGTCTTCTGCCGCCGGTTTCTGGACCTCTTCACTTTTCGGCATCTGCAAGGGGGTCGGCGGCGCGGCTCCGGGACCGGACTCCATGGCTGGGCCTGTGTTCGATCCCTCTGGAGCTAATGGTGTCCAGTAGCCTAAGAAGCCAATCCATCCTGCACGCAGGTGAGTTCACTTCTTCTCCCCTAAGTCCCTCGTTGCAGTGAGCCTGTTGCCAGCAGGACTCACTGAAAATAAAAAAACCTAATAACTTTTTCTAAGCAGCTCTTTAGGAGAGCCACCTAGATTGCACCCTGCTCGGACGGGCACAAAAACCTAACTGAGGCTTGGAGGAGGGTCATGGGGGGAGGAGCCAGTGCACACCGCCTAGTCCTAAAGCTTTTATTTTTGTGCCCTGTCTCCTGCGGAGCCGCTAATCCCCATGGTCCTGACGGAGTCCCAGCATCCACTAGGACGTCAGAGAAAAATGTGTGGTAGGTCGTGTTCTTGTGAACCCCGTTACATCATTCTTCACTACCAGGTCTTTAATATTGGAACTACGAGTATAGCAAGGCATTACTTGGCTGTTCTTTAGGCTTACTAGAATAGGATCTGAAGTAATCATCGGCATAATCCGAGCTTCTGCAGACGGTGGATCTCTGTCCTCAATAAATGCGCCATGGACCTCATGCTTTTGGTAATAGAGGAATCCACCCGAGAGGTCAACCTTACTAGGGAGAAACTTCGCACATTTGAGGAACAACACCTCCAGAGCCTCTCTGATGATAAAACAACGAATTGGCTGGACAAGTTGAAAAACCAGGTAGAAACATACAGGCTCGAGTTGCTCAAATACAAAAAAAACAAATTGCTTAAAGTACAAGCCGATTACGAGCAACATCGGGCATATACCTGGTTAGCCAAAGCCACGGGGGCGGCCTCTAGAGGAAAGTCGGAGAGAAGCTACAGACGGAGGACACAGAGACCACAAGCAAGTACGTCTGCGAGCGAAACGGATGATACAGCTGTGTCTGATTCAGTGATGTCTGCCCAAGGAGTCCCTTTAGGGGCAGTCACCCGGGCACTGGCCTCTGGCAAAAGAAGAAACCCACCAGACGGGGTGGCCAGTCGAGGCGGAAGGCGGGGAGGAAGACCACCCAGGTCACGTTGGACTTAATTTTCAATTTATCACGGGCAGCACTAACGACGGCAGAAACAGCTGTCCTTAGTAGGGGACTGTCGTATGTACCGACGAAGACACCAGATGATTTTCAATGGAAGGTTGAGACTTTTAAATTCAATAGAAGTTTGAAACTCAAAGAGCATTTTGGCAAGCATGTGGACCATAGACAGAAAGGAATGTCGGCTCCTCTGATCAAAGGACTCACCTCAGGGTCACAGTTTGACCCAGTGTCGCAAAACGCGACTATCAAAACATTCACAAGAATGTTGGAGCATCTGCAGGATGACCCCCCTCCGCACGTATACAGAAACATGTACAAGGAAGAACATGACGCCCTTCGAGATTTAAGCGCCAGACAGGACATTATCATCAGGGGCGCCGATAAAGGGGGCGCCATTGTGATATTAGATACTGAGGACTATATAGCAGAATGTGACCGATTGTTGGCAGACAGTCAAACTTGTGCCCAACTAGATGGTGATCCTACTGCACAATTTAAAACTGAATTAGATCAGATTTTAATGCAGGCTAAAGAAGAGGGCGTGATTTCTCACGATATGTATATCAAATTATTGAGCCCACACCCTGTTGTCCCTATTTTCTACTCGATCCCCAAGCTCCACAAGGATGCGCAGCATCCGCCGGGATGCCCCATTATCTCAGCGAGGGGCTCACTATGCGAGCCGA
Organism: Pseudophryne corroboree; assembly: GCF_028390025.1. Lineage (NCBI taxonomy): Eukaryota > Metazoa > Chordata > Amphibia > Anura > Myobatrachidae > Pseudophryne > Pseudophryne corroboree. The sequence goes on along the minus strand of NW_026967486.1, from coordinate 109,996 downwards.
TCGCCAGATATTTAGACTTTTTCCTTCAACCCTGTATTCAAGCTACACCCACACATCTGAAAGATACTAGTGCATTATTGAGACAGTTTGCACAGTTAGGACCCATCCCAGCAGACATGGTACTGGCCACACTGGATGTGGCCAGTTTATACACCTGTATTCCCCATCAGGCTGGGTTAACAGCTGTAAGGCATCTTATCACTAACAACCCTAAATACACGGGTCCTGATGTTGACCTGTTCGTCAGGTTACTAGAATACACCCTTAGCCATAATTATTTTCTGTTCAATGGCAGGTTTTTTCTACAGAAGACCGGCTGTGCGATGGGGTCGGCGGTGGCCCCATCGCTAGCCAATACATACATGTGGGAGGTGGAGAGACAAACATTTTTTGAGAACAGCGCGACAGCCAGGTCCATTTTTCTATACACTCGGTATATAGACGACCTGTTGCTGTTCTGGACTGGAGACGAGGGAGCCCTGGTTAAACTTATAGAGGAACATAACAACTCCTCTAGTCCGATCAAGTTTACTGTGTCTACACACAGGTCAGAAATATGTTTTTTGGACACTAAAATTCAGATACGAGGTGGTGAGTTACATACCACATTATACTCCAAGCCCACGGATCGCAATACACTCCTCAGATTTGACAGTTTCCACCCCCCAGCTTTAATTCAGGGTTTACCGTATTCTCAATTCCTCAGGGTGTGCAGGATCACCAGCGACCCTGAGGAGTTAGAGATACAGCTAGACATCATGACGAACAAATTCACACAGAGGGGTTATCCACTTAAACTTCTGAAGAATGCTCGTGCCAGGGCTTTGTCCCTTAGTAGACAGGAATTGCTACAGGTCAAAGTCCCAGTGCCCTCTGCTCCTAAAATGGCCTGGGTAAACCAGTATAACACCTCTAGCAGAAGGACCAATAAGAAAATTAAGCAATTATGGCCGATGATTACTTCAGATCCTATTCTAGTAAGCCTAAAGAACAGCCAAGTAATGCCTTGCTATACTCGTAGTTCCAATATTAAAGACCTGGTAGTGAAGAATGATGTAACGGGGTTCACAAGAACACGACCTACCACACATTTTTTAACACGCAAAGCAGGCTGTTTTAAATGCTTGGGCTGCACCACATGTAGCTACATGTTAACGGGGGACTCGATCTCACACCCACATACGGGGAAGAGATTGAAGATCCCCAAAGCATTGACATGCAGCTCGACATATGTAGTTTATGTGCTAATCTGTCCCTGCAGCCTCTACTATGTGGGCAAGACCCAGTGTCTATTTAAAGAGAGGATGGCCCAACATAGATCAGCGATCAGGGCTGCCCTGGTATCAGGGAGCAGCGAACAACCTGTGGCCCGTCATTTTGCGCAGATGCGTCACAGCCTGGCCTCTGTCCGCTACAAAATAGTGGACCAGGTTCCGGAGTCCATCCGAGGCGGTAACCGAGCAAAAAAACTGTTGCAACTGGAGGCAAGGTGGATCCACAAACTAGATACGATTCACCCCCGTGGTCTTAATGAATACCTGAGTCTAAATTGTTTTCTGTGAGGCTGGATGTAGAATCAGGGTTGAAGATGGTTAATACAGGATGCACTCCCCCAGTAGTATGGGTAGGATCATTCTGAACGCAGTTGACAGGGTAGTCAAATCAGACCATCAGATTTATTAGGAAAGGTCAGATAGAAATAAATATGGGGACCCTTGCACCTATTGTCCCCTTTAAATGCCGGTTGACTATTGAGGTTGAAGTTTATTGAGTTTAATTAATGGCAGACCGACAGGACAGGTCATTGTTCATGTAACCATTAAGATCAGATTGGACAAATTACAGCTGTTGGTGCTTTTATAGTTTTATATCACTTAATATGGTTAAGATATATTTATTGCAGATCCCAGATTGTTTTGGAGCACTTGATGTTTTTATATCACTTATGGTGCACAACATTGTGTGCCGCTTGGGCACTGGAAGCACTGTTTTAAACAATTATGTACTGTCATTTCCACGTAAGTGGTCCGAATTACACTGTTTGCTATGTACATGTATTTTTTTGTAGTTGTCCGTTGCCATGGCAACTTGTTGCCATGACGGTACAGATTCCCTGCTCGTGTGGGCCCTCCCCACGGCTACGTCGCCCGGCAACAAAGCCACGTCACCCGGAAGGGGCGGAGACTGCTGAAACCGGAAGTGCGGGCTCCGGAGCTCGGGACGCCGCTGGCCGTGACGGAGGGGGCAGAGCCAGGAACTGGTAAGGTATTTAAGTTTAGTTTATCACTGTGTTTATTTGTATTGCTGTGTCTTGAAGAAGGGAGTACGTCTCCCGAAACGTCACCCATTAAAAGCACGTTTTCTACTTTCAAGTAAGTCTCCTGAGTGCCGCCTTCCATCTTCTATATATATATATATATATATGTGTGTGTGTGTGTGTGTGTGTGTGTTGTGTGTGTTGTGTGTGTGTGTGTATATACATATATGTATGTGTGTGTATATATATATATATATATATATATATAACCTCCACAAGGGCAAAGGGCTTCTTATGTGAGGGGGGGGGGGGGTGTAGCTAGACATTTTTTGGGGCTACGGATAAAGAAAAAAAGAGGAGATAGCCCGTCGTACATTGATAAATATACGTAAAATCACACACCTGTACACATACATGCTGTCCCATACCTAAACACGTACACGCACGCATACATTGACTCACATATAGTCATGCACCTGTATACATAGTCACACATGTATACATACACACACACATATTCATGTACAGTCACACACATGCTCAGATTCATACAGACACACATATATAGTAGTCACACACACATACAGTGCCCCTTTCCTTTGTCATCCTCACTGTTTAGGGTCTTCTGCTGCTACACAGTGAGCTTCTGTCTCCCATGCTGCTGGCTGGACTGGCTGGCACTGTGTACAGTGCTGTGTAGCCCCGCCCCCTTTCGGTTAAATCTTTTTGTTCAGCTCAGCAGCACTGCTGTGACGATGAAAGGCAGCTGGGGGGAGGCTGGGGAGTTAGCTTGTTCCCTGTGCCCCCTCTTTATCCAGCTCTGCCGGGGCGGGCACAATGCGCGACTGCATAGAAGAAAGTGAAAGGAAACTACAGCTCCCGCAGCAAGGGCTGCTGGGAGCTGTAGTTTATTTTCAGTTTAATCACAGCAATGCTTTGTGCCCGGCTTGTTAGGCAGACGCAGCAGCTAGTAGAGTCTGGAGCATAAGCTCCAGACTCTACTAGCTGCTGCGGCTGCATAACGAGCTGTTAGGGACGAGGCAGATAAGGAGGGATGTTTGGGGAATTAAACTGATCATGACGGCGCCCCCTCCGATCCGGCGCCCAGGTCACATGCCCCCCTAGCCCCTCCCTAGTTGCGGCTCTGCTGTGAGGTGAAAACGTTGCCGCCCGGATGATGAGCCCTGTGTCTCCGCTCCCATGGCCGCTGGTGACCGCCGAGGTGCTGGAGCTGGAGGGCGGAAGCAGCGCTGAGCCTGGAGGGCGGATGCAGCGCTGGATGCGGCGGGCGGAAGTGCGCGGCCGAAATCCCGGAAGTGCCGCGATTCGGTCTGCGCATGCGCCGCCCGGAGGCTGAGAGTCAGAGAGGAATAAAGATGGCGCGGTCCACCGCTGAGAGTGAGAGAGATAGTGTTCCCAGATATAAGGGAATAAATAAGAATTGGGAAAGAATGACTGAAGATTTTTGTCAGCATGGATAAAGAGATGTCTCCCTAAACGCCTACATGTGCCCAGGAATGGTAAGCAGTCTCATTTAGGGCACTTATTATGTTATGTAGTTAGGGTGTTTAGGATATTATTTGCTTTGGTTGCAGTGTGTCTGAAGTTCCTAGGAAAAGAACATGAAAAAAGAAGCATCATTTGGCTTGTTCTGGAGATAAACATAGCAAGTTATGTGATGATTGTGAAGCATCCCAGGGCCAGTCTAAACAGATTCAGGATCTGATGGAATGGATGAAAAAGTAATTCGTAACAAAGGATGAATTAAAGGAGCTTCAGGGGGCTTAAAGGTCCAGGTCGCAGACAAGTTTAGATGTTGCAGAAGATTCGGATGGTCTCGTTGTATTGGATTATGCTGATAGTCCCTCTCCGGCAGAGTCTGAGGAGGCTCAGGAGCCAGATAGGTCGTTTAATTTGGATATAGTGGATAGCTTACTGAAGCATATGTATAGAGCTTTAAATATTAAGGATGAAGCACAGGAGGATGATGCTCAGGATCCTTTATTTGAGGATAGGATTAAGAGAAGCCGATGTTTTCCGGTGCATAAAGTGCTGAAGGAGATTATGTCAGTGCAGTGGCAGACTGCGGACAAGCGTCTCAATTATATGAAAAGGTTGGAGCGTATGTTTCCGGTACAGGATGAGGAATTTATTAAATGGTGCGATTTGCCTAAAGTGGATGCTGCAGTAGCAGAAGTTGTTTCCAAAACCACCATCCTGTTGGAAGACGGTGCGGTGCTTAAGGATGCAATGGACAAGAAGGTTGAGAGTTCCTTGAAAAAAGTCCACAAAGCATCAGCAGTGACGCTAAAGGCTGGGGTAGCGATGGCGTCAACAACCAGAACCCTGAGACTGTGGGGGAACAACCTGAATAGTGATTTGGAGGATCAGGTATCTAGACATCACCTGCAGAAAGATCTGGCCGTGATACTGAAGGCGGTGGAATATCTGTGAGGCCTCTTTTGAGGTAGTAGAGTAGGCGGCAAAATCATTAGCAGCAGGTGTAGCGGCTAGAAGGTCACTGTGGCTGCGTACATGGACAGCAGACGTCCACTCAAAAAATAGATTGGTAGCTCTTCCTTATGAAGGATCTCGCCTCTTCGGAAGTAAGCTGGAGTCCATAATCAATGTCATGTCAGGCGGTAAATCCGCGAAGCTGCCATATGATAGAAAGGCAAGGTTTAGGGCTTCTTCACCTAAGCAGCAGTTTAAGGATGCCAGGTCATACAGGCCAGGTAGGCAGTATAGTAGATACACTCCAACGACTACCAGGCAGTCCTTTCGTCAGTCTGGCAGAAGAGGCAATAGAAAATTCTGACTATATGATGCCCCGGAGTGCTGCGCCAGTAGGAGGCAGATTAATAAAATTTGCGGATCAGTGGCAGGAGTCAACTCAGGAAGCCTGGGTATTAAAAGTAATCTCCCAGGGCTATGGCATAGAATTTATAAAGAAGCCGACGGGGCGGAATTTTGTAAAGTCAAAAATTCTAACGTCAAAAGAACAGATAATAGCCTTTCAGGATATTCTAAAAAACCTCATCAAAACACATGCAGTTGTAAAGGTACCGGTGGCAGAGGAGAGAAGAGGTTTTTATTCCAGGATGTTCTTGATTCAGAAACCATCAGGGGAATTCAGGGCAATTCTGGATTTAAGAAGTTTAAACAAATTTCTTATAAAGAAACGGTTTCACATGGAAACATTGAAGACCATATTATTAGGGATAAAGCAGGAAGACTTTATGGCCTCTATAGATCTGAAAGACGCCTACTTTCATGTGCCAATTCACAGGGAAGACCAGAGGTTTCTAAGGTTTTGCGTCCTTGGAAAAGATCTTCAATTCACCTGCCTGCCGTTCGGCCTGTCTTCCTCACCAAGAGTTTTCACGAAAGTGCTTCTAGCTCTAGTGGCACATATGAGAGTGACGGGCATAGCATTGTGGCCGTACCTGGACGACTTGCTGATCTGTGCAAGTACAAAAGCGACTCTAATAGCAACAGTACAGAAGACTCTTCAGATTCTTCAAGCTCATGGTTGGCTAGTGAACTGGAAGAAGAGCAAGCTAGATCCAACACAAGGTCTACAGTTCCTAGGAGTTTGGATAGATTCAAAGAAGTACACGGTAGCATTGTCAGAAGACCGATGCAAAAAGATTCAAGATCTCTCATCCCTGGTTCAGGTAGAGGACAGCATTTCACTCCGTCTGGGCCTGCGTCTTGTGGGGATGTTGTCTTCTACGATAGAAGTAGTACCCTGTGTTATGAACCACAGGTAGTGGTTCATTCCTATTTTATGTTTATAAAGTTGTCTTGCATGCCAGGATTTCCTGTTGTTCTGTTTTAGAATACTCTTGTCTGCTGCCGCTGGTGAGTCTGTGTAATTGCAGCTTGTTCCCTTGTGTTCAGCCTCACCTGGCTGCTAATTGCATCTGGTCAGTTTGGAATCATGCAACAAGGCAGCTGCATGGGATTATTAATTAGGCCTCTCTGTTATATGCTGGCTGTTTGCAATTCACAGATGCTGGTGATATTCCTTGGTTTGCAGTCTGCTTGAGTTCTGAGCTTGGTTCCTGCTAGTTCCTGAGCTTCCTGTGTCGATTCCTGTGTCAGTCCCTGTGTCGATTCCTATGTCTGATCCCGTGTCCTGCCGTGAGGCGTTCCTGTCCTGAGGTCCAGTACCGTTGCCTGTGCAAGTTTCTGGCTTCTTGGTGTCCACCGGTCTGTCGTTTGGGATTCTGCCTGTCCTCCAGTTCTGAGAGTCTGTGTCAGCAGCATTGGGAGTTCCTGTCCGTTTGCCAGAATTCGTACCGGTTCCGTGAGTAGCGGCACGGCCGCGTCCGTCGGCCTAGGCCGCTGTATTCCCTTATTATTTCTGTCACTGGTGTTTTGCAGAGGGTTCTGCTTATGCTGTCATCGCCGGTACACAAAAGTATTGTGTCGGCGTGTGGTCAGCATTTCCTTTGTTGCTCTTTTCCTTTGGCGGCAAGCCGCACATACTTTGGTTTTAGGTTTGTTAGTAGCCCCTGGCCTTGTTGTTTAGTCAGAGGGCCCCTTGTTATCACCCTGTCTCGGTTCACTCTTTGTCTCTCATTAAGACCTGAGGGGGCATCGAAGTTGGGCAGACGTAATCCGCCCTTCAAACGCGGCTGCCATGGGCTCAAGCAACCATAGTCTCGCAAGAGTGTACTGACAGCACGGGTGAGACAACGGAGATAGGGCGCCAGGGGCTATTCCCTTTCCATTCCCCTTTCCCAGCATTACGTCCTGGTGCTCTGGACTCGCTTCATAACATCTCCCTTGTTCTGAGCACCAGGAACCTAACATTATCACCAGCCATACCACAAAAAAGAAATAAAACTTTTTTTCTTTTTTGGCCCAGTCCAGTGTCTAGTCTAGAATCCAGTCCTGTCTAGAATTCAGTGTTTAGAATCCAGTCCAGTGTTTTAGAATCCAGTCCGGTGTTTAGAATCCAGTCCGGTGTTTAGAATCCAGTCCGGTGTTTAAAAAAAAAAAAAAAAAAAAAAGTCTTGTTTTGTTTAGCAAAATTTAGTCTTGCCTTGCCTTGTCTTGCCTTGCCTTGCCTTGCCTTGCCTTGCCTTGCCTTGCCTTGCCTTGTCATGCCTTGTCTTGTCTTGTCTTGTCTTGTCTAGTTTTAAATCCTCCTATGTCTACTATGCAAGCCCTGCAGGCATCTCTCGCAGCCCTGAACTCTGTATTCAGTGCTTTGAGACCAGAGCGACTAGAAGTTTTGCAGCAATCCCTAAAGCAACTGCAAAACCTTCTGACTAAAATCTTGCTCATTTTGCCAGAAGTCGTTGAGAGTACATCTATCTCTAAAGAGACTCTTGTTCACAGTATGGTGACAAGAGAATCCTCTGGTTTAATTGAAGAGAAAAGGTTTAAAAGTTTTCTGCGGCCCAGGCTCTCAGAAGAGGAGCGTCTGCGTCGCAGAAACTTAAACTTATGCCTATATTGTGGGGGTTTAGGCCATTATCTGCAGACCTGTGAGTTGCACAAGCCAAAGTGTGGTGACGAGTCTTGCCCTCTGGCCAAGTTGAGTCATGATACAAGACCTACTCCTGTCTCTACTGTGGCAGAGGTACTTGTCACGCAACCCACACAAAAAAGCTCTCTGTCCTATAATTGGGGTCCTTGGGCAAGGGAGCCCCATTATAGATTCAGGAATCAAAAGAGAATGTTTCTCTCCTCTCTAGGGGTTCCTGTGGAAGCGGAGTTGCAAGTCCCTGGAGTGGTGCCTGATGCCCAGGTTCCTGGAGTGGTGCCTGATGCCCAGGTTCCTGGAGTGGTGCCCGATGCCCAGGTTCCTGGAGTGGTGCCCGATGCCCAGGGTCCTGGAGCGGTGCCCGATGCCCAGGGTCCTGGAGCGGTGCCCGATGCCCAGGGTCCTGGAGCGGTGCCCGATGCCCAGAGTGCTGGAGCGGTGCCCGATGCCCAGAGTGCTGGAGCGGTACCCGATGCCCAGAGTGCTGGAGCGGTACCCGATGCCCAGAGTACTGGAGCGGTACCCGATGCCCAGAGTGCTGGAGCGGTACCCGATGCCCAGAGTGCTGGAGCGGTACCCGATGCCCTAGCTTATAGAGGGACATCAAATATTATTGTTCAGGTGTCCATACCGGAAGGGGTCTCAGAAGCTGTTACCCCAGGTAGGGACTTGAAAAGCGCAACCCTAGAAAGGGTCTCTAAAACCATAGTTCTTGAGGGGAATTTGAGAAGCAAAACTCCAGAAGGGATCTTTGAAGTAATATCCCCAAGTGGGGTCTCGAGAGACGCAGCCCCAAAGAAGGGTCTAGAAGTCGCTTCCCCAGGAAAGAACTTAAGAAGCATAGCATTAGTGGAGGATCTGAACGTTATTGCTTCAGCAAAAGTCCCGGAAGTCATAGTCCCGGGAGAACTTTCGATAATTATTGACTCAGAGAGGGAGGCCGATGGCCCGATCCCAGTCAGGGAGGCCAATGGTCCGGTCCCAGTAAAAGAATCAGAGGTGCTGGCCCCAGCGGGGTTCTCGGAGGCCACTGCCCCAGCGGGGTTCTTGGAGGCCACTGCGGGGTTCTCGGAGGCCACTGCCCCAGCGGGGTTCCCGGAGGCCACTGCCCCAGCGGGGTTCTTGGAGGCCACTGCGGGGTTCTCGGAGGCCACTGCCCCAGCGGGGTTCCCGGAGGCCACTGCCCCAGCGGGGTTCCCGGAAGTCACTGCCCCGGGTGGGATTCAGAAAGTCACTGCCCCGGGTGGGATTCAGAAAGTCACTGCCCCGGGTGGGGTTCAGAAAGTCACTGCCCCGGGTGGGGTTCAGAAAGTCACTGCCCCGGGTGGGGTTCAGAAAGTCACTGCCCCGGGTGGGGTTCAGAGAGTCTCAGCCTCGAGTAAGGTCAATAGTGACCAGGTCCTAGCAAAGCACTCCAGTCAGTCAGATGAGAAGGAAACAGATCCTGACTCTGATATCTCAACATCCATAATCTTTGATGGGGACTTAGCCCAATTTTTGGCACTTTACAAACACTATTACATTATTATGTTGTCTAGACCATTTCTGGGCATCACTTCAGAAAACCTTGGGCTCTATCTGATTTATTCTTTTAGAGGAGAGCCTTCTGAGTGGGCAACCAGCCTAATGAAAGCTGAAGATCCCATTCTTCAGGATCCCCCAGCATTCAGTGATGCAATTATTAAAAGATATGGTTCCAAAGAAATTGGTTCAGGTTCCTCTAAGTCACCCGTCTTGTCTGCTGAGAGTCCACCAAATACTGTAAACTCGGCACAAGAGTCCCAGCCCGTTGTTTTGACTGCAGGATGTGCTTTTTGACTTCTTCTTCTAATAATAGTACTTTACCAGAAAGTTCAGCTCCCAAGGGTAAGAGACCTGTCTCTGATTTGAACGCAGCCTTGCTGGGTGGTACCATCAGTTCAGACAATGTTTGGGGAATTACCTTGGTCAGACCTAAAGAGCTTTGTAAAAAGAAGAAGAAGAAAAAGAGATAATTTTTGACTCTTGCCTTGATAAAAAAAAAGGATTTTTTTTCCCCTTGTCTTGTGTCCAGTGGCCACCATCAAGGGGAGGGCACTGTTACAAGTTGTTGCTACAGCTTGTTTTTTGTTTTCTTGTCTGTTAGACCAGTGTGTCAGGGTTTTTTTTTTTGTATCCCTTGTTCTGGATAGTCTGAATTTTGGGGTCTTTTGACCCCTCCTCAAGGGGGGGGGGGGGGGGGTAATGTTATGAGCCACGGCTGTGGCTCATTCCTGTTTTGCAGTTTTGTTCTGTATTTCATGTTATACTTCTGTTTATGTTCCCCGTGGGTGTCATGGGGTGCTCGGAGCTCACCCTTAAGGAGGGGATACTGTTATGAACCACAGGTAGTGGTTCATTCCTATTTTATGTTTATAAAGTTGTCTTGCATGCCAGGATTTCCTGTTGTTCTGTTTTAGAATACTCTTGTCTGCTGCCGCTGGTGAGTCTGTGTAATTGCAGCTTGTTCCCTTGTGTTCAGCCTCACCTGGCTGCTAATTGCATCTGGTCAGTTTGGAATCATGCAACAAGGCAGCTGCATGGGATTATTAATTAGGCCTCTCTGTTATATGCTGGCTGTTTGCAATTCACAGATGCTGGTGATATTCCTTGGTTTGCAGTCTGCTTGAGTTCTGAGCTTGGTTCCTGCTAGTTCCTGAGCTTCCTGTGTCAGTCCCTGTGTCGATTCCTATGTCTGATCCCGTGTCCTGCCGTGAGGCGTTCCTGTCCTGAGGTCCAGTACCGTTGCCTGTGCAAGTTTCTGGCTTCTTGGTGTCCACCAGTCTGTCGTTTGGGATTCTGCCTGTCCTCCAGTTCTGAGAGTCTGTGTCAGCAGCATTGGGAGTTCCTGTCCGTTTGCCAGAATTCGTACCGGTTCCGTGAGTAGCGGCACGGCCGCGTCCGTTGGCCTAGGCCGCTGTATTCCCTTATTATTTCTGTCACTGGTGTTTTGCAGAGGGTTCTGCTTATGCTGTCACCGCCGGTACACAAAAGTATTGTGTCGGCGTGTGGTCAGCATTTCCTTTGTTGCTCTTTTCCTTTGGCGGCAAGCCGCACATACTTTGGTTTTAGGTTTGTTAGTAGCCCCTGGCCTTGTTGTTTAGTCAGAGGGCCCCTTGTTATCACCCTGTCTCGGTTCACTCTTTGTCTCTCATTAAGACCTGAGGGGGCATCGAAGTTGGGCAGACGTAATCCGCCCTTCAAACGCGGCTGCCATGGGCTCAAGCAACCATAGTCTCGCAAGAGTGTACTGACAGCACGGGTGAGACAACGGAGATAGGGTGCCAGGGGCTATTCCCTTTCCATTCCCCTTTCCCAGCATTACGTCCTGGTGCTCTGGACTCGCTTCATAACATCTCCCTTGTTCTGAGCACCAGGAACCTAACACCCTGGGCCAGGTGGAAAATGAGAACGTTCCAGTGGGACATAATCAGAGCGGTCCGTGTAGGCAGAGACCACAAGATAATCCTCACTCAAGGAGCAAAGAAGTCCCTGGATTGGTGGATAGACCAGAGTCTAAGTCAGAGGTCAGTATCTTTAGCGCAACCCAAGTACGCTGTCTTGACAACAGATGCAAGTGCCACAGGTTGGGGAGGTCATCTGTTAAGTCACACATGCCAGGGGTCATGGTCCACCCAAGAAAAACTCATGTCTTCCAGCAAGCGAGAAATGAGGGCAGTGTGGAATTCGATACGTTGTTTTCAGACGTTGCTGGTGCTGTCTCATCTGAGAGTGTTCTCGGACAATATGACAGTCGTGGCATATTTAAACCGACAAGGAGGCACCAGAAGTCGAGATCTATGGGTGGAAGTAGCAAAGATTTTGGATTGGGTAGTACAAAATCTAAAGTCCATAACAGCCCTTCATGTGCCAGGAGAGTCCAACTTAGTGGCGGATTACCTGAGCAGACACGATGTATTACCAGGAGAATGGGAGCTGAATCCTCAAGTGTTCCACTTAATAACACAGAGGTTTGGGTACCCTGAGATAGACCTGATGGCCACATCCCAGAATACGAAAGTGGAACATTTCTTTTCAAGGTACCGGTCCCCAAAATCCAGCGGGACAGATGCTCTCTCCCAGAGGTGGAACTTCAGTCTCGGTTATGTGTTCCCTCCACTACCAATGATACCTCGAGTTCTACGGAAAATCAGAGAGGAGAAAGTGGTAGTTATAATAGTTCTACCCCATTGGCCAAACAGAGTGTGGTTTCCCACAGTCCTCAGAATGGCGATACAGGGTCCATGGATCTTACCGGTAGAACCAGAGTTACTACGACAAGGACCAGTCTGTCATCCGAACCCACAGAGTCTTCATTTGACGGCGTGGAAGTTGAGGGGTCAATCTTGAAAAGTAAAGGCCTTTCAGAACAGGTTGTCACCTTACTTATGAAAGCAAGGAAGAACATCTCTTCAAAATCCTATTATAGAGTGTGGAGAAAATTTGGCGATTGGTTGGGAGATGACGCCGAAATCGCTAAGGTTGAAGTTCCGCAGGTACTGCAGTTTCTAAGCGAAGGTTTTCAGATGGGTCTTGCAGTATCAACCATCAAGGTACAAATATCAGCCTTAAGTATATTGCTGGATAGGAAGTTATCGGAGGATAACCTGGTGCAGAGATTCTGTCAAGCCATCAAGAGGGAACGTCCTAGAGTCAGATCAGTTATGCCAACCTGGGATCTGAACCTTGTTCTGAATACGCTGATGGATTCACCTTTCGAACCTCTGCGGGAAATCTCTTTAAAAATGCTTACCTGGAAAGTAGTTTTCCTCACAGCAATAACTTCGGCGAGAAGAGTTGGAGAACTACAGGCTCTCTGGGCTGAGGAGCCCTACCTGAATATTCTTCCAGACAGAATAATATTAAGGAATAATCCTGAATTTCTGCCAAAAGTAGTATCAAACTTCCATATGAGTCAAGAGATCATTCTACCATCTTTCTTTCTGTACCCAACGGATGATTACGAAGAAAGACTGCATATGTTGGATGTCTTACGGGCAGTCTCCATATACTTAGAGAGAGTGAAAGGCGTCCGGAAAGTTAAGAATCTGTTCGTTCTACACTCTGGAGTCAAAAAAGGTGAATCACCTTCTAAAAACACGATTGCTAGGTGGATCACGGAATTGATTGCATTCACCTATCAAGAAAATGGCTGACCAGTTCCAGACCACATTAAGGCACACTCTACGAGGGCTGTGGCTACATCCTGGGCAAGAAGAGAGCAGGTGTCGATTAAAGAGATATGTACGGCAGCGACATGGTCGTCCATCCATACATTCACCAGACACTATGGCTTAGATGTCTCTGGTGGTCACTTTGGAGAAGCAGTACTGAAGGAAGCAACTGCATAAAATTTAAATTTAAGCATCATTTGGGCTCTGTGTGGTTTATTTCCCTCCCTACTAGGATGCTTTGGTATATCCCAGAGTAATGGCTGCCATGGAGTAGCGTAGAAGAAAGTAGCAAATTATACTTACCGATAATTTCATTTCTTCGAGATACTCCATGGCAGCCTAGTTTTTCCCACCTCAATATATCTTTGTTTTTTCTTAGGCTCCGTCAAGGAGACACTCAAAGACTGGGGAAGCCAGGGGCGGTCGGACCTATATTCCCAGGGGGGCGGAGCCTAAAATAGAAAAAACTTCCTGTCTAAAATCTAGGAGTAGGGATAAATCCCAGAGTAATGGCTGCCATGGAGTAGCGTAGAAGAAATGAAATTATCGGTAAGTATAATTTGCTACTTTTTCTATAGCTTTTATACTGCTTGTCAGGACACGTGTCACAGTTACACCGCTCTGTACTGATATATACAGTAATATATATACTTTTCTATAGCTTCTATACTGCTTGTCAGGACACGTGTCACAGTTACACTGCTCTGTACTGATATATACAGTAATATATATACTTTTCTATAGCTTCTATACTGCTTGTCAGGACACATGGTCACAGTTACACCGCTCTGTACTGATATATACAATAATATATATACTTTTCTATAGCTTCTATACTGCTTGTCAGGACACGTGTCACAGTTAACCTGCTCTGTACTGATATATATACAATAATATATATACTTTTTTATTGCTTCTATACTGCTTGTCAGGACACGTGTCACACTTACACCGCTCTGTACTGATATATACAGTAATATATATACTTTTCTATAGCTTCTATACTGCTTGTCAGGACACATGTGTCACAGTTACACTGCTCTGTACTGATATACAGTAATATATATACTTTTCTATAGCTTCTATACTGCTTGTCAGGACACATGTGTCACAGTTACACCGCTCTGTACTGATATATACAGTAATATATATACTTTTCTATAGCTTCTATACTGCTTGTCAGGACACATGGTCACAGTTACACCGCTCTGTACTGATATATACAATAATATATATACTTTTCTATAGCTTCTATACTGCTTGTCAGGACACATGTGTCACAGTTACACCGCTCTGTACTGATATATACAGTAATATATATACTTTTCTATAGCTTCTATACTGCTTGTCAGGACACATGTGTCACAGTTACACCGCTCTGTACTGATATATACAATAATATATATACTTTTCTATAGCTTCTATACTGCTTGTCAGGACACGTGTCACAGTTACACCGCTCTGTACTGATATATACAATAATATATATACTTTTCTATAGCTTCTATACTGCTTGTCAGGACACATGGTCACAGTTATATTGCTCTGTACTGATATACAGTAATATATATACTTTTCTATAGCTTCTATACTGCTTGTCAGGACACATGTGTCACAGTTACACCGCTCTGTACTGATATATATACAATAATATATATACTTTTCTATAGCTTCTATACTGCTTGTCAGGACACATGTGTCACAGTTACACCGCTCTGTACTGATATATATACAATAATATATATACTTTTCTATAGCTTCTATACTGCTTGTCAGGACACGTGTCACAGTTACACCGCTCTGTACTGATATATACAATAATATATATACTTTTCTATAGCTTCTATACTGCTTGTCAGGACACATGTGTCACAGTTACACTGCTCTGTACTGATATATACAGTAATATATATACTTTTCTATAGCTTCTATACTGCTTGTCAGGACACATGTGTCACAGTTACACCGCTCTGTACTGATATATATACAATAATATATATACTTTTCTATAGCTTCTATACTGCTTGTCAGGACACATGTGTCACAGTTACACCGCTCTGTACTGATATATATACAATAATATATATACTTTTCTATAGCTTCTATACTGCTTGTCAGGACACATGTGTCACAGTTACACTGCTCTGTACTGATATATACAGTAATATATATACTTTTCTATAGCTTCTATACTGCTTGTCAGGACACATGGTCACAGTTACACTGCTCTGCACTGATATATACAATAATATATATACTTTTCTATAGCTTCTATACTGCTTGTCAGGACACATGTGTCACAGTTACACCGCTCTGTACTGATATATATACAATAATATATATACTTTTCTATAGCTTCTATACTGCTTGTCAGGACACATGTGTCACAGTTACACTGCTCTGTACTGATATATACAATAATATATATACTTTTCTATAGCCTCTATACTGCTTGTCAGGACACATGTGTCACAGTTACACTGCTCTGTACTGATATATACAATAATATATATACTTTTCTATAGCTTCTATACTGCTTGTCAGGACACATGTGTCACAGTTACACTGCTCTGTACTTATATATACAATAATATATATACTATTCTATAGCTTCTATACTGCTTGTCAGGACACATGTGTCACAGTTACACCGCTCTGTACTGATATATACAGTAATATATATACTTTTCTATAGCTTCTATACTGCTTGTCAGGACACGTGTCACAGTTACACTGCTCTGTACTGATATACAGTAATATATATACTTTTCTATAGCTTTTATACTGCTTGTCAGGACACATGTTCACAGATACACCGCTCTGTACTGATATATAGTAATATATATATACTATTCTATAGCTTCTATACTGCTTGTTAGGACACGTGTCACAGTTACACTGCTCTGTACTGATATATACAGTAATATATATACTTTTCTATAGCTTCTATACTGCTTGTCAGGACACATGGTCACAGTTACACTGCTCTGTACTGATATATACAGTAATATATATACTTCTTCTACGCTACTCCATGGCAGCCATTACTCTGGGATTTATCCCTACTCCTAGATTATAGACAAGAAGTTTTTTCTATTTTAGGCTCCGCCCCCCTGGGAATATAGGTCCGACCGCCCCTGGCTTCCCCAGTCTTTTTTCCTGTCTCCTTAGATAGTGACAGTGTAGTTGTTTGTTATTTTTTCAAATATGAGGATTACCAGGACTTTTCCCGGCCTAATGCGCCTCTGTGAGCCGCGGCTGGAAGGGGTTTGGCACCCGGGACCCATGGAGGAGCATTGTACTACTGCCTGTGGCAGTACAAATGCTGGATGGAACATATATAATTACTGCCTGTGGCAGTACAAATGTGAATGCTGCTACTTTAATGAAAAACTATAATTGCTGCCTGTGGTAGTAGAAATAGTTGGCACCGCTATGTACCTGTGGCCTGTGAGCAGGGCCGAAACTAGGATCTTCGGCACCCGGGGCAAGGCAGCAAGTTGGCGCCCCCGATGCACCAACCCCCGGCGTGTGACACACACACACACACATATATATATATATATATATATATATAGCACTGTCCTTGGTCTGGCACTCCTCTGTCCCGCAGGGAATTGGCTCCGGTGCCCTCCTTAAGCAAAATCGCTCTGCATATAGAAGATGGAAGGCGGCACTCAGGAGACTTACTTGAAAGTAGAAAACGTGCTTTTAATGGGTGACGTTTCGGGAGACGTACTCCCTTCTTCAAGACACAGCAATACAAATAAACACAGTGATAAACTAAACTTAAATACCTTACCAGTTCCTGGCTCTGCCCCCTCCGTCACGGCCAGCGGCGTCCCGAGCTCCGGAGCCCGCACTTCCGGTTTCGGCAGTCTCCGCCCCTTCCGGGTGACGTGGCTTTGTTGCCGGGCGACGTAGCCGTGGGGAGGGCCCACACGAGCAGGGAATCTGTACCGTCATGGCAACAAGTTGCCATGGCAACGGACAACTACAAAAAAATACATGTACATAGCAAACAGTGTAATTCGGACCACTTACGTGGAAATGACAGTACATAATTGTTTAAAACAGTGCTTCCAGTGCCCAAGCGGCACACAATGTTGTGCACCATAAGTGATATAAAAACATCAAGTGCTCCAAAACAATCTGGGATCTGCAATAAATATATCTTAACCATATTAAGTGATATAAAACTATAAAAGCACCAACAGCTGTAATTTGTCCAATCTGATCTTAATGGTTACATGAACAATGACCTGTCCTGTCGGTCTGCCATTAATTAAACTCAATAAACTTCAACCTCAATAGTCAACCGGCATTTAAAGGGGACAATAGGTGCAAGGGTCCCCATATTTATTTCTATCTGACCTTTCCTAATAAATCTGATGGTCTGATTTGACTACCCTGTCAACTGCGTTCAGAATGATCCTACCCATACTACTGGGGGAGTGCATCCTGTATTAACCATCTTCAACCCTGATTCTACATCCAGCCTCACAGAAAACAATTTAGACTCAGGTATTCATTAAGACCACGGGGGTGAATCGTATCTAGTTTGTGGATCCACCTTGCCTCCAGTTGCAACAGTTTTTTTGCTCGGTCACCGCCTCGGATGGACTCCGGAACCTGGTCCACTATTTTGTAGCGGACAGAGGCCAGGCTGTGACGCATCTGCGCAAAATGACGGGCCACAGGTTGTTCGCTGCTCCCTGATACCAGGGCAGCCCTGATCGCTGATCTATGTTGGGCCATCCTCTCTTTAAATAGACACTGGGTCTTGCCCACATAGTAGAGGCTGCAGGGACAGATTAGCACATAAACTACATATGTCGAGCTGCATGTCAATGCTTTGGGGATCTTCAATCTCTTCCCCGTATGTGGGTGTGAGATCGAGTCCCCCGTTAACATGTAGCTACATGTGGTGCAGCCCAAGCATTTAAAACAGCCTGCTTTGCGTGTTAAAAAATGTGTGGTAGGTCGTGTTCTTGTGAACCCCGTTACATCATTCTTCACTACCAGGTCTTTAATATTGGAACTACGAGTATAGCAAGGCATTACTTGGCTGTTCTTTAGGCTTACTAGAATAGGATCTGAAGTAATCATCGGCCATAATTGCTTAATTTTCTTATTGGTCCTTCTGCTAGAGGTGTTATACTGGTTTACCCAGGCCATTTTAGGAGCAGAGGGCACTGGGACTTTGACCTGTAGCAATTCCTGTCTACTAAGGGACAAAGCCCTGGCACGAGCATTCTTCAGAAGTTTAAGTGGATAACCCCTCTGTGTGAATTTGTTCGTCATGATGTCTAGCTGTATCTCTAACTCCTCAGGGTCGCTGGTGATCCTGCACACCCTGAGGAATTGAGAATACGGTAAACCCTGAATTAAAGCTGGGGGGTGGAAACTGTCAAATCTGAGGAGTGTATTGCGATCCGTGGGCTTGGAGTATAATGTGGTATCGTATCTGAATTTTAGTGTCCAAAAAACATATTTCTGACCTGTGTGTAGACACAGTAAACTTGATCGGACTAGAGGAGTTGTTATGTTCCTCTATAAGTTTAACCAGGGCTCCCTCGTCTCCAGTCCAGAACAGCAACAGGTCGTCTATATACCGAGTGTATAGAAAAATGGACCTGGCTGTCGCGCTGTTCTCAAAAAATGTTTGTCTCTCCACCTCCCACATGTATGTATTGGCTAGCGATGGGGCCACCGCCGACCCCATCGCACAGCCGGTCTTCTGTAGAAAAAACCTGCCATTGAACAGAAAATAATTATGGCTAAGGGTGTATTCTAGTAACCTGACGAACAGGTCAACATCAGGACCCGTGTATTTAGGGTTGTTAGTGATAAGATGCCTCACAGCTGTTAACCCAGCCTGATGGGGAATACAGGTGTATAAACTGGCCACATCCAGTGTGGCCAGTACCATGTCTGCTGGGATGGGTCCTAACTGTGCAAACTGTCTCAATAATGCACTAGTATCTTTCAGGTGTGTGGGTGTAGCTTGAATACAGGGTTGAAGGAAAAAGTCTAAATATCTGGCGATCGGCTCGCATAGTGAGCCCCTCGCTGAGATAATGGGGCGTCCCGGCGGATGCTGCGCATCCTTGTGGAGCTTGGGGATCGAGTAGAAATAGGGACAAACAGGGTGTGGGCTCAATAATTTGATATACATATCGTGAGAAATCACGCCCTCTTCTTTAGCCTGCATTAAAATCTGATCTAATTCAGTTTTAAATTGTGCAGTAGGATCACCATCTAGTTGGGCATAAGTTTGACTGTCTGCCAACAATCGGTCACATTCTGCTATATAGTCCTCAGTATCTAATATCACAATGGCGCCCCCTTTATCGGCGCCCCTGATGATAATGTCCTGTCTGGCGCTTAAATCTCGAAGGGCGTCATGTTCTTCCTTGGACATGTTTCTGTATACGTGCGGAGGGGGGTCATCCTGCAGATGCTCCAACATTCTTGTGAATGTTTTGATAGTCGCGTTTTGCGACACTGGGTCAAACTGTGACCCCGAGGTGAGTCCTTTGATCAGAGGAGCCGACATTCCTTTCTGTCTATGGTCCACATGCTTGCCAAAATGCTCTTTGAGTTTCAAACTTCTATTGAATTTAAAAGTCTCAACCTTCCATTGAAAATCATCTGGTGTCTTCGTCGGTACATACGACAGTCCCCTACTAAGGACAGCTGTTTCTGCCGTCGTTAGTGCTGCCCGTGATAAATTGAAAATTAAGTCCAACGTGACCTGGGTGGTCTTCCTCCCCGCCTTCCGCCTCGACTGGCCACCCCGTCTGGTGGGTTTCTTCTTTTGCCAGAGGCCAGTGCCCGGGTGACTGCCCCTAAAGGGACTCCTTGGGCAGACATCACTGAATCAGACACAGCTGTATCATCCGTTTCGCTCGCAGACGTACTTGCTTGTGGTCTCTGTGTCCTCCGTCTGTAGCTTCTCTCCGACTTTCCTGTAGAGGCCGCCCCCGTGGCTTTGGCTAACCAGGTATATGCCCGATGTTGCTCGTAATCGGCTTGTACTTTAAGCAATTTGTTTTTTTTTGTATTTGAGCAACTCGAGCCTGTATGTTTCTACCTGGTTTTTCAACTTGTCCAGCCAATTCGTTGTTTTATCATCAGAGAGACTCTGGAGGTGTTGTTCCTCAAATGTGCGAAGTTTCTCCCTAGTAAGGTTGACCTCTCGGGTGGATTCCTCTATTACCAAAAGCATGAGGTCCATGGCGCATTTATTGAGGACAGAGATCCACCGTCTGCAGAAGCTCGGATTATGGCCGATGATTACTTCAGATCCTATTCTAGTAAGCCTAAAGAACAGCCAAGTAATGCCTTGCTATACTCGTAGTTCCAATATTAAAGACCTGGTAGTGAAGAATGATGTAACGGGGTTCACAAGAACACGACCTACCACACATTTTTTAACACGCAAAGCAGGCTGTTTTAAATGCTTGGGCTGCACCACATGTAGCTACATGTTAACGGGGGACTCGATCTCACACCCACATACGGGGAAGAGATTGAAGATCCCCAAAGCATTGACATGCAGCTCGACATATGTAGTTTATGTGCTAATCTGTCCCTGCAGCCTCTACTATGTGGGCAAGACCCAGTGTCTATTTAAAGAGAGGATGGCCCAACATAGATCAGCGATCAGGGCTGCCCTGGTATCAGGGAGCAGCGAACAACCTGTGGCCCGTCATTTTGCGCAGATGCGTCACAGCCTGGCCTCTGTCCGCTACAAAATAGTGGACCAGGTTCCGGAGTCCATCCAAGGCGGTAACCGAGCAAAAAAACTGTTGCAACTGGAGGCAAGGTGGATCCACAAACTAGATACGATTCACCCCCGTGGTCTTAATGAATACCTGAGTCTAAATTGTTTTCTGTGAGGCTGGATGTAGAATCAGGGTTGAAGATGGTTAATACAGGATGCACTCCCCCAGTAGTATGGGTAGGATCATTCTGAACGCAGTTGACAGGGTAGTCAAGTCAGACCATCAGATTTATTAGGAAAGGTCAGATAGAAATAAATATGGGGACCCTTGAACCTATTGTCCCCTTTAAATGCCGGTTGACTATTGAGGTTGAAGTTTATTGAGTTTAATTAATGGCAGACCGACAGGACAGGTCATTGTTCATGTAACCATTAAGATCAGATTGGACAAATTACAGCTGTTGGTGCTTTTATAGTTTTATATCACTTAATATGGTTAAGATATATTTATTGCAGATCCCAGATTGTTTTGGAGCACTTGATGTTTTTATATCACTTATGGTGCACAACATTGTGTGCCGCTTGGGCACTGGAAGCACTGTTTTAAACAATTATGTACTGTCATTTCCACGTAAGTGGTCCGAATTACACTGTTTGCTATGTACATGTATTTTTTTGTAGTTGTCCGTTGCCATGGCAACTTGTTGCCATGACGGTACAGATTCCCTGCTCGTGTGGGCCCTCCCCACGGCTACGTCGCCCGGCAACAAAGCCACGTCACCCGGAAGGGGCGGAGACTGCCGAAACCGGAAGTGCGGGCTCCGGAGCTCGGGACGCCGCTGGCCGTGACGAAGGGGGCAGAGCCAGGAACTGGTAAGGTATTTAAGTTTAGTTTATCACTGTGTTTATTTGTATTGCTGTGTCTTGAAGAAGGGAGTACGTCTCCCGAAACGTCACCCATTAAAAGCACGTTTTCTACTTTCAAGTAAGTCTCCTGAGTGCCGCCTTCCATCTTCTATATATATGTGTGTGTGTGTGTGTGTGTGTGTGTGTGTGTGTGTGTGTATATATACATATATGTATGTGTGTATATATATATATATATATATATAACCTCCACAAGGGCAAAGGGCTTCTTATGTGAGGGGGGGGGGGGGGATGTAGCTAGACATTTTTTGGGGCTACGGATAAAGAAAAAAAGAGGAGATAGCCCGTCGTACATTGATAAATATACGTAAAATCACACACCTGTACACATACATGCTGTCCCAACCTAAACACATACACGCACGCATACATTGACTCACATATAGTCATGCACCTGTATACATAGTCACACATGTATACATACACACACACATATTCATGTACAGTCACACACATGCTCAGATTCATACAGACACACATATATAGTAGTCACACACACATACAGTGCCCCTTTCCTTTGTCATCCTCACTGTTTAGGGTCTTCTGCTGCTACACAGTGAGCTTCTGTCTCCCATGCTGCTGGCTGGACTGGCTGGCACTGTGTACAGTGCTGTGTAGCCCCGCCCCCTTTCGGTTAAATCTTTTTGTTCAGCTCAGCAGCACTGCTGTGACGATGAAAGGCAGCTGGGGGGAGGCTGGGGAGTTAGCTTGTTCCCTGTGCCCCCTCTTTATCCAGCTCTGCCGGGGCGGGCACAATGCGCGACTGCATAGAAGAAAGTGAAAGGAAACTACAGCTCCCGCAGCAAGGGCTGCTGGGAGCTGTAGTTTATTTTCAGTTTAATCACAGCATTGCTTTGTGCCCGGCTTGTTAGGCAGACGCAGCAGCTAGTAGAGTCTGGAGCATAAGCTCCAGACTCTACTAGCTGCTGCGGCTGCATAACGAGCTGTTAGGGACGAGGCAGATAAGGAGGGATGTTTGGGGAATTAAACTGATCATGACGGCGCCCCCTCCGATCCGGCGCCCAGGTCACATGCCCCCCTAGCCCCTCCCTAGTTGCGGCTCTGCTGTGAGGTGAAAACGTTGCCGCCCGGATGATGAGCCCTGTGTCTCCGCTCCCATGGCCGCTGGTGACCGCCGAGGTGCTGGAGCTGGAGGGCGGAAGCAGCGCTGAGCCTGGAGGGCGGATGCAGCGCTGGATGCGGCGGGCGGAAGTGCGCGGCCGAAATCCCGGAAGTGCCGCGATTCGGTCTGCGCATGCGCCGCCCGGAGGCTGAGAGTCAGAGAGGAATAAAGATGGCGCGGTCCACCGCTGAGAGTGAGAGAGATAGTGTTCCCAGATATAAGGGAATAAATAAGAATTGGGAAAGAATGACTGAAGATTTTTGTCAGCATGGATAAAGAGATGTCTCCCTAAACGCCTACATGTGCCCAGGAATGGTAAGCAGTCTCATTTAGGGCACTTATTATGTTATGTAGTTAGGGTGTTTAGGATATTATTTGCTTTGGTTGCAGTGTGTCTGAAGTTCCTAGGAAAAGAACATGAAAAAAGAAGCATCATTTGGCTTGTTCTGGAGATAAACATAGCAAGTTATGTGATGATTGTGAAGCATCCCAGGGCCAGTCTAAACAGATTCAGGATCTGATGGAATGGATGAAAAAGTAATTCGTAACAAAGGATGAATTAAAGGAGCTTCAGGGGGCTTAAAGGTCCAGGTCGCAGACAAGTTTAGATGTTGCAGAAGATTCGGATGGTCTCGTTGTATTGGATTATGCTGATAGTCCCTCTCCGGCAGAGTCTGAGGAGGCTCAGGAGCCAGATAGGTCGTTTAATTTGGATATAGTGGATAGCTTACTGAAGCATATGTATAGAGCTTTAAATATTAAGGATGAAGCACAGGAGGATGATGCTCAGGATCCTTTATTTGAGGATAGGATTAAGAGAAGCCGATGTTTTCCGGTGCATAAAGTGCTGAAGGAGATTATGTCAGTGCAGTGGCAGACTGCGGACAAGCGTCTCAATTATATGAAAAGGTTGGAGCGTATGTTTCCGGTACAGGATGAGGAATTTATTAAATGGTGCGATTTGCCTAAAGTGGATGCTGCAGTAGCAGAAGTTGTTTCCAAAACCACCATCCTGTTGGAAGACGGTGCGGTGCTTAAGGATGCAATGGACAAGAAGGTTGAGAGTTCCTTGAAAAAAGTCCACAAAGCATCAGCAGTGACGCTAAAGGCTGGGGTAGCGATGGCGTCAACAACCAGAACCCTGAGACTGTGGGGGAACAACCTGAATAGTGATTTGGAGGATCAGGTATCTAGACATCACCTGCAGAAAGATCTGGCCGTGATACTGAAGGCGGTGGAATATCTGTGAGGCCTCTTTTGAGGTAGTAGAGTAGGCGGCAAAATCATTAGCAGCAGGTGTAGCGGCTAGAAGGTCACTGTGGCTTCGTACATGGACAGCAGACGTCCACTCAAAAAATAGATTGGTAGCTCTTCCTTATGAAGGATCTCGCCTCTTCGGAAGTAAGCTGGAGTCCATAATCAATGTCATGTCAGGCGGTAAATCCGCGAAGCTGCCATATGATAGAAAGGCAAGGTTTAGGGCTTCTTCACCTAAGCAGCAGTTTAAGGATGCCAGGTCATACAGGCCAGGTAGGCAGTATAGTAGATACACTCCAACGACTACCAGGCAGTCCTTTCGTCAGTCTGGCAGAAGAGGCAATAGAAAATTCTGACTATATGATGCCCCGGAGTGCTGCGCCAGTAGGAGGCAGATTAATAAAATTTGCGGATCAGTGGCAGGAGTCAACTCAGGAAGCCTGGGTATTAAAAGTAATCTCCCAGGGCTATCGCATAGAATTTATAAAGAAGCCGACGGGGCGGAATTTTGTAAAGTCAAAAATTCTAACGTCAAAAGAACAGATAATAGCCTTTCAGGATATTCTAAAAAACCTCATCAAAACACATGCAGTTGTAAAGGTACCGGTGGCAGAGGAGAGAAGAGGTTTTTATTCCAGGATGTTCTTGATTCAGAAACCATCAGGGGAATTCAGGGCAATTCTGGATTTAAGAAGTTTAAACAAATTTCTTATAAAGAAACGGTTTCACATGGAAACATTGAAGACCATATTATTAGGGATAAAGCAGGAAGACTTTATGGCCTCTATAGATCTGAAAGACGCCTACTTTCATGTGCCAATTCACAGGGAAGACCAGAGGTTTCTAAGGTTTTGCGTCCTTGGAAAAGATCTTCAATTCACCTGCCTGCCGTTCGGCCTGTCTTCCTCACCAAGAGTTTTCACGAAAGTGCTTCTAGCTCTAGTGGCACATATGAGAGTGACGGGCATAGCATTGTGGCCGTACCTGGACGACTTGCTGATCTGTGCAAGTACAAAAGCGACTCTAATAGCAACAGTACAGAAGACTCTTCAGATTCTTCAAGCTCATGGTTGGCTAGTGAACTGGAAGAAGAGCAAGCTAGATCCAACACAAGGTCTACAGTTCCTAGGAGTTTGGATAGATTCAAAGAAGTACACGGTAGCATTGTCAGAAGACCGATGCAAAAAGATTCAAGATCTCTCATCCCTGGTTCAGGTAGAGGACAGCATTTCACTCCGTCTGGGCCTGCGTCTTGTGGGGATGTTGTCTTCTACGATAGAAGTAGTACCCTGTGTTATGAACCACAGGTAGTGGTTCATTCCTATTTTATGTTTATAAAGTTGTCTTGCATGCCAGGATTTCCTGTTGTTCTGTTTTAGAATACTCTTGTCTGCTGCCGCTGGTGAGTCTGTGTAATTGCAGCTTGTTCCCTTGTGTTCAGCCTCACCTGGCTGCTAATTGCATCTGGTCAGTTTGGAATCATGCAACAAGGCAGCTGCATGGGATTATTAATTAGGCCTCTCTGTTATATGCTGGCTGTTTGCAATTCACAGATGCTGGTGATATTCCTTGGTTTGCAGTCTGCTTGAGTTCTGAGCTTGGTTCCTGCTAGTTCCTGAGCTTCCTGTGTCGATTCCTGTGTCAGTCCCTGTGTCGATTCCCATGTCTGATCCCGTGTCCTGCCGTGAGGCGTTCCTGTCCTGAGGTCCAGTACCGTTGCCTGTGCAAGTTTCTGGCTTCTTGGTGTCCACCGGTCTGTCGTTTGGGATTCTGCCTGTCCTCCAGTTCTGAGAGTCTGTGTCAGCAGCATTGGGAGTTCCTGTCCGTTTGCCAGAATTCGTACCGGTTCCGTGAGTAGCGGCACGGCCGCGTCCGTCGGCCTAGGCCGCTGTATTCCCTTATTATTTCTGTCACTGGTGTTTTGCAGAGGGTTCTGCTTATGCTGTCACCGCCGGTACACAAAAGTATTGTGTCGGCGTGTGGTCAGCATTTCCTTTGTTGTTCTTTTCCTTTGGCGGCAAGCCGCACATACTTTGGTTTTAGGTTTGTTAGTAGCCCCTGGCCTTGTTGTTTAGTCAGAGGGCCCCTTGTTATCACCCTGTCTCGGTTCACTCTTTGTCTCTCATTAAGACCTGAGGGGGCATCGAAGTTGGGCAGACGTAATCCGCCCTTCAAACGCGGCTGCCATGGGCTCAAGCAACCATAGTCTCGCAAGAGTGTACTGACAGCACAGGTGAGACAACGGAGATAGGGCGCCAGGGGCTATTCCCTTTCCATTCCCCTTTCCCAGCATTACGTCCTGGTGCTCTGGACTCGCTTCATAACATCTCCCTTGTTCTGAGCACCAGGAACCTAACACCCTGGGCCAGGTGGAAAATGAGAACGTTCCAGTGGGACATAATCAGAGCGGTCCGTGTAGGCAGAGACCTAGACCACAAGATAATCCTCACTCAAGGAGCAAAGAAGTCCCTGGATTGGTGGATAGACCAGAGTCTAAGTCAGAGGTCAGTATCTTTAGCGCAACCCAAGTACGCTGTCTTGACAACAGATGCAAGTGCCACAGGTTGGGGAGGTCATCTGTTAAGTCACACATGCCAGGGGTCATGGTCCACCCAAGAAAAACTCATGTCTTCCAGCAAGCGAGAAATGAGGGCAGTGTGGAATTCGATACGTTGTTTTCAGACGTTGCTGGTGCTGTCTCATCTGAGAGTGTTCTCGGACAATATGACAGTCGTGGCATATTTAAACCGACAAGGAGGCACCAGAAGTCGAGATCTATGGGTGGAAGTAGCAAAGATTTTGGATTGGGCAGTACAAAATCTAAAGTCCATAACAGCACTTCATGTGCCAGGAGAGTCCAACTTAGTGGCGGATTACCTGAGCAGACACGATGTATTACCAGGAGAATGGGAGCTGAATCCTCAAGTGTTCCACTTAATAACACAGAGGTTTGGGTACCCTCAGATAGACCTGATGGCCACATCCCAGAATACGAAAGTGGAACATTTCTTTTCAAGGTACCGGTCCCCAAAATCCAGCGGGACAGATGCTCTCTCCCAGAGGTGGAACTTCAGTCTCGGTTATGTGTTCCCTCCACTACCAATGATACCTCGAGTTCTACGGAAAATCAGAGAGGAGAAAGCGGTAGTTATAATAGTTCTACCCCATTGGCCAAACAGAGTGTGGTTTCCCACAGTCCTCAGAATGGCGATACAGGGTCCATGGATCTTACCGGTAGAACCAGAGTTACTACGACAAGGACCAGTCTGTCATCCGAACCCACAGAGTCTTCATTTGACGGCGTGGAAGTTGAGAGGTCAATCTTGAAAAGTAAAGGCCTTTCAGAACAGGTTGTCACCTTACTTATGAAAGCAAGGAAGAACATCTCTTCAAAATCCTATTATAGAGTGTGGAGAAAATTTGGCGATTGGTTGGGAGATGACGCCGAAATCGCTAAGGTTGAAGTTCCGCAGGTACTGCAGTTTCTAAGCGAAGGTTTTCAGATGGGTCTTGCAGTATCAACCATCAAGGTACAAATATCAGCCTTAAGTATATTGCTGGATAGGAAGTTATCGGAGGATAACCTGGTGCAGAGATTCTGTCAAGCCATCAAGAGGGAACGTCCTAGAGTCAGATCAGTTATGCCAACCTGGGATCTGAACCTTGTTCTGAATACGCTGATGGATTCACCTTTCGAACCTCTGCGGGAAATCTCTTTAAAAATGCATACCTGGAAAGTAGTTTTCCTCACAGCAATAACTTCGGCGAGAAGAGTTGGAGAACTACAGGCTCTCTGGGCTGAGGAGCCCTACCTGAATATTCTTCCAGACAGAATAATATTAAGGAATAATCCTGAATTTCTGCCAAAAGTAGTATCAAACTTCCATATGAGTCAAGAGACCATCTACCATCTTTCTTTCTGTACCCAACGGATGATTACGAAGAAAGACTGCATATGTTGGATGTCTTACGGGCAGTCTCCATATACTTAGAGAGAGTGAAAGGCTTCCGGAAAGTTAAGAATCTGTTCGTTCTACACTCTGGAGTCAAAAAAGGTGAATCACCTTCTAAAAACACGATTGCTAGGTGGATCACGGAATTGATTGCATTCACCTATCAAGAAAATGGCTGACCAGTTCCAGACCACATTAAGGCACACTCTACGAGGGCTGTGGCTACATCCTGGGCAAGAAGAGAGCAGGTGTCGATTAAAGAGATATGTACGGCATCGACATGGTCGTCCATCCATACATTCACCAGACACTATGGCTTAGATGTCTCTGGTGGTCACTTTGGAGAAGCAGTACTGAAGGAAGCAACTGCATAAAATTTAAATTTAAGCATCATTTGGGCTCTGTGTGGTTTATTTCCCTCCCTACTAGGATGCTTTGGTATATCCCAGAGTAATGGCTGCCATGGAGTAGCGTAGAAGAAAGTAGCAAATTATACTTACCGATAATTTCATTTCTTCGAGATACTCCATGGCAGCCTAGTTTTTCCCACCTCAATATATCTTTGTTTTTTCTTAGGCTCCGTCAAGGAGACACTCAAAGACTGGGGAAGCCAGGGGCGGTCGGACCTATATTCCCAGGGGGGCGGAGCCTAAAATAGAAAAAACTTCCTGTCTAAAATCTAGGAGTAGGGATAAATCCCAGAGTAATGGCTGCCATGGAGTAGCGTAGAAGAAATGAAATTATCGGTAAGTATAATTTGCTACTTTTTCTATAGCTTTTATACTGCTTGTCAGGACACGTGTCACAGTTACACTGCTCTGTACTGATATATACAGTAATATATATACTTTTCTATAGCTTCTATACTGCTTGTCAGGACACATGGTCACAGAGTTACACCTCTCTGTACTGATATATACAATAATATATATACTTTTCTATAGCTTCTATACTGCTTGTCAGGACACGTGTCACAGTTACACTGCTCTGTACTGATATATACAATAATATATATACTTTTCTATAGCTTCTATACTGCTTGTCAGGACACATGTGTCACAGTTACACTGCTCTGTACTGATATATATACAATAATATATATACTTTTCTATAGCTTCTATACTGCTTGTCAGGACACGTGTCACAGTTACACCGCTCTGTACTGATATATACAATAATATATATACTTTTCTATAGCTTCTAGTATTACAGTGCAGCATTTTGGTGACCAACAGTATACATATATAGTACAGTACAGTACAGTACAGTACATTGCTATTGATATATTACTGGCATATAATTCCACAAATTAAAAAATGGAGAACAAAAATGTGGAGGGTAAAATAGGGAAAGATCAAGATCCACTTCCACCTCGTGCTGAAGCTGCTGCCACTAGTCATGGCCGAGACGATGAAATGCCATCAACTTCGTCTGCCAAGGCCGATGCCCAATGTCATAGTAGAGAGCACGTAAAATCCAAAAAACAAAAGTTCAGTAAAATGACCCAAAAATCAAAATTAAAAGCGTCTGGTGAGAAGCGTAAACTTACCAATATGCCATTTACGACACGGAGTGGCAAGGAACGGCTGAGGCCCTGTCCTATGTTCATGGCTAGTGGTTCAGCTTCACATGAGGATGGAAGCACTCATCCTCCTGCTAGAAAAATTAAAAGACTTAAGCTGGCAAAAGCACAGCAAAGAACTGTACGTTCTTCTAAATCACAAATCCCCAAGGAGAGTCCAATTGTGTCGGTTGCGATGCCTGACCTTCCCAACACTGGATGGGAAGAGGTGGCGCCTTCCACCATTTGCACGCCTCCTGCAAGTGCTGGAAGAAGCACACGCAGTCCAGTTCCTGATAGTCAAATTGAAGATGTCACTGTTGAAGTACACCAGGATGAGGATATGGGTGTTGCTGGCGCTGAGGAGGAAATTGACAAGGAGGATTCTGATGGTGAGGTGGTTTGTTTAAGTCAGGCACCCGGGGAGACACCTGTTGTCCATGGGACGGATATGGCCATTGACATGCCTGGTCAAATTACAAAAAAATCACCTCTTCGGTGTGGAATTATTTCAACAGAAATGCGGACAACAGGTGTCAAGCCGTGTGTTGCCTTTGTCAAGCTGTAATAAGTAGGGGTAAGGATGTTAACCACCTAGGAACATCCTCCCTTATACGTCACCTGGAGCGTATTCCTCAGAAGTCATTGACAAGTTCAAAAACTTTGGGTGACAGCGGAAGCAGTCCACTGACAACTAAATCCCTTCCTCTTGTACCCAAGCTCCTGCAAACCACACCACCAACTCCCTCAGTGTCAATTTCCTCCTTAGACAGGAACGCCAATAGTCCTGCAGGCCATGTCACTGGCAAGTCTGACGAGTCCTCTCCCAACTGGGATTCCTCCGATGGATCCTTGAGTGTAACGCCTACTGCTGCTGGCGCTGCTGTTGTTGCTGCTGGGAGTCGATCGTCATCCCAGAGGGGAAGTCGGAAGACCACTTGTACTACTTCCAGTAAGCAATTGACTGTCCAACAGTCCTTTGCGAGGAAGATGAAATATCACAGCAGTCATCCTGCTGCAAAGCGGATAACTCGGGTCTTGGCAGCTGTGGTGGTGTTAAACGTGTGTCCGGTATCCACCGTTAATTCACAGGGAATTAGAGAATTGCTTGAGGTACTGTGTGTCTGGTACCAAATACCATCTAGGTTCCATTTCTCTTGACAGGCGATACCGAGAATGTACACAGACATCAGAAAAAGAGTCACCAGTGTCCTAAAAAATGCAGTTGTACCCAATGTCCTCTTAACCACGGACATGTGAACAAGTGGAGCAGGGCAGACTCAGGACTATATGACTGTGACAGCCCACTGGGTAGATTTATTGCCTCCCGCAGCAAGAACAGCAGCGGCGGCACCAGTAGCAGCATCTCATAAACGCCAACTCGTTCCTAGGCAGGCTACGCTTTGTATCACCGCTTTCCATAAGAGGCACACAGCTGACAACCTCTTACGGAAACTGAGGAACATCATCGCAGAATGGCTTACCCCAATTGGACTCTCCTGTGTATTTGTGACATCGGACAACGCCACCAATATTGTGCGTGCATTACATGTGGGCAAATTCCAGCACGTCCCATGTTTTGCACATACATTGAATTTGGTGGTGCAGAATTTTTTAAAAAACGACAGGGGCGTGCAAGAGATGCTGTCGGTGGCCCGAAGAATTGCGGGCCACTTTCGGCATTCAGCCACCGCGTGCCGAAGACTGGAGCACCAGCAAACACTCCTGAACCTGCCCCGCCATCATCTGAAGCAAGAGGTGGTAACGAGGTGGAATTCAACCCTCTATATGCTTCAGAGGATGGAGGAGCAGCAAAAGGCCATTCAAGCCTATACATCTGCCTACGATATAGGCAAAGGAGGGGGAATGCACCTGACTCAAGCGCAGTGGAGAATGATTTCAACGTTGTGCAAGGTTCTGCAACCCTTTGAACTTGCCACACGTGAAGTCAGTTCAGACACTGCCAGCCTGAGTCAGGTCATTCCCCTCATCAGGCTTTTGCAGAAGAAGCTGGAGAGATTGAAGGAGGAGCTAAAATGGAGCGATTCTGCTAGGCATGTGGGACTTGTGGATGGAGCCCTTAATTCGCTTAACCAGGATTCACGGGTGGTCAATCTGTTGAAATCAGAGCACTACATTTTGGCCACCGTGCTCGATCCTAGGTTTAAAGCCTACGTTGTATCTCTCTTTCCGGCAGACACAAGTGTGCAGAGGTGCAAAGACCTGCTGGTGAGACACTTGTCAAGTCAAGCGGAACGTGACCCGTCAACAGCTCCTCCTTCACATTCTCCCGCAACTGGGGCTGCGAGGAAAAGGCTAAGAATTCCGAGCCCACCCGCTGGCGGTGATGCAGGGCAGTCTGAAGCAAGTGCTGACATCTGGTCCGGACTGAAGGACCTGCCAACGATTACTGACATGTCGTCTACTGTCACTGCATATGATTCTGTCACCATTGAAAGAATGGTGGAGGATTATATGAGTTACTGCATCCAAGTAGGCACGTCAGACAGTATACTGGCAGGAAAAAGGCAATTTGGAGGCCCTTGCACAAACTGGCTTTATTTTACCTAAGTTGCCCCCCCTCCAGTGTGTACTCCGAAAGTGTTTAGTGCAGCCGGTCACCTTGTCAGCAATCGGCGTACGAGGTTACTTCCAGAAAATGTGGAGAAGATGATGTTCATCAAAATGAATTATAATCAATCCCTGCGTGGAGACATTCACCAGCAATTGCCTCCAGAAAGTACACAGGGACCTGAGATGGTGGATTCCAGTGGGGACGAATTAATAATCTGTGAGGAGGGGGATGTACACAGTGAAAGGGGTGAGGAATCGGACGATGATGATGAGGTGGACATCTTGCCTCTGTAGAGCCAGTTTGTGCAAGGAGAGATTGATTGCTTCTTTTTTGGTGGGGGCCCAAACCAACCAGTCATTTCAGCCACAGTAGTGTGGCAGACCCTGTCACTGAAATGATGGGTTTGTTAAAGTGTGCATGTCCTGTTTATACAACATAAGGGTGGGTGGGCCCGCCCGGGCCCAAGGACAATTCCATCTTGCACCTCTTTTTTTATTATTTATCTTTGCGTCATGTGCTGTTTGGGGAGTATTTTTTGGAAGGGCCATCCTGCGTGACACTGCAGTGCCACTCCTAGATGGGCCAGGTGTTTGTGTCGGCCACTTGGGTCGCTTAGCTTAGCCATCCAGTGACCTCGGTGCAAATTTTAAGACTAAAAATAATATTGTGAGGTGTGAGGTGTTCAGAATAGACTGGAAATGAGTGTAAATTATGGATATTGAGGTTAATAATACTATGGGATCAAAATGACCCCCAAATTCTATGATTTAAGCTGTTTTTGAGGGTTCTTTGAATAAAAACACCCGAATCCGGCAAACATTTTTCAGGGAGGTTTTGCCAAAACGCGTCCGAATCCAAAACCAAAACCCGAAAAATGTCCGGTGCACATCACTAGTTGAGGCCTGCCCCAACAGAGGCTTGGACCGCCATTATAGACCATTTATCTGGCCCGCTAATATAGTAACATTGTACTGTTTGCAACCTGACATAAGAGGAAGGAGTTGTGTCCTCAGGCAATGTGACCCACCAGGGATGTCCCCTGTACCCTAGTGGGCTAGTCTGATCCTGCCCAGTGATTATTAGAGATTCCCCGTCTTTGACTGTCACAGTGTCGGCACACTTACCATACCGGCGCCAATGACAAGTCTACGTCTAAAAGCCCTGTACAGTCCATCACATACTGTCTATGATCTCCCACAGCTCCAGCCAGAGCCTGACTGAGGGTCCCAGACACCCTAAGCTAGTACAGTCCTAGCAATCCCCATGTGGGGGTGTGCTCAGTGCATGTGGGGGCGTGCTCAGATCATGTGGGGGCGTGCTCAGATCATGTGGGGGCGTGCTCAGAGCATGTGGGGGCGTGCTCAGTGCATGTGGGGGTGTGCTCAGTGCATGTGGGGGCGTGCTCAGATCATGTGGGGGTGTGCTCAGTGCATGTGGGGGCGTGCTCAGTGCATGTGGGGGTGTGCTCAGTGCATGTGGGGGCGTGCTCAGATCATGTGGGGGTGTGCTCAGTGCATGTGGGGGCGTGCTCAGTGCATGTGGGGGTGTGCTCAGTGCATGTGGGGGCGTGCTCAGATCATGTGGGGGTGTGCTCAGTGCATGTGGGGGCGTGCTCAGTGCATGTGGGGGCGTGCTCAGATCATGTGGGGGCGTGCTCAGAGCATGTGGGGGCGTGCTCAGTGCATGTGGGGGTGTGCTCAGTGCATGTGGGGGCGTGCTCAGATCATGTGGGGGTGTGCTCAGTGCATGTGGGGGTGTGCTCAGTGCATGTGGGGGTGTGCTCAGTGCATGTGGGGGCGTGCTCAGATCATGTGGGGGCGTGCTCAGATCATGTGGGGGCGTGCTCAGATCATGTGGGGGCGTGCTCAGTGCATGTGGGGGCGTGCTCAGATCATGTGGGGGCGTGCTCAGTGCATGTGGGGGGGTGCTCAGTGCATGTGGGGGGATGCTCAGTGCATGTGGGGGTGTGCTCAGAGCATGTGGGGGTGTGCTCAGTGCATGTGGGGGTGTGCTCAGTGCATGTGGGGGCGTGGTCAGTGCATGTGGGGGTGTGCTCAGAGCATGTGGGGGTGTGCTCAGTGCATGTGGGGGTGTGCTCAGTGCATGTGGGGGCGTGCTCAGATCATGTGGGGGCGTGCTCAGTGCATGTGGGGGCGTGCTCAGTGCATGTGGGGGCGTGCTCAGTGCATGTGGGGGCGTGCTCAGTGCATGTGGGGGTGTGCTCAGTGCATGTGGGGGTGTGCTCAGAGCATGTGGGGGCGTGCTCAGTGCATGTGGGGGTGTGCTCAGTGCATGTGGGGGTGTGCTCAGTGCATGTGGGGGCGTGCTCAGATCATGTGGGGGCGTGCTCAGTGCATGTGGGGGCGTGCTCAGATCATGTGGGGGTGCTCAGTGCATGTGGGGGCGTGGTCAGTGCATGTGGGGGCGTGGTCAGTGCATCTGGGGTCGTGGTCAGCTGCTCCCCAAGTAGCTGGACTGCTCGCAGGCTCTCTTTTCTACTCTGGCCATGGCATCTATTCATTTATTTACTGCCTCTCACCCCCCTCTCTCATCCCCCTCTCTCATCCCCCTCTCTCTCTCTGCTTGACACACTTTCTCCCTCTCTCTCCATGACATTCTCTCTCTTCCTGTCTCCGATACTCCCTCTCCCTCACCCCCCTCCCCTATCTCCCCCTCCTCTCTCTCCCACCCTCCCTCCCTCCCTCTCCTCTCTCACTGACCTTCCTTCCCCCTCCTCTCTCACCCCTCCCCTCTCTCCCTGACACTCTTTCTCTCTCCCCCTGACACTAGGGGTAATTCAGACCTGATCACTCACTTGCATTTTTTGTAGAGCTGAAGTCAGGTCATAACTGCGCATGCATATGCACCGCAATGCGCAGGCGCGTCGTACGGCTACAAAGCGGATTGTTGCTGTGCGATGAGTTTTATGAAGAATCCATTCGCACAGCCGATCACAAGGAGATTGACAGAAAGAGGACGTTTGTGGGTGGAAACTGACCGTTTTCTGCGAGTGGTTGGAAAAACGCTGGCGTGTCCAAGCGTTTGCAGGGTAAATCCTGGGCTACTCAGAAACTGCACAGAGTTTATTTGCACAGCTTGACTGCACATGCGATCACACACTTATGTGGTAGCCGGGCTGCGCCAGGGCAGTCAGTCATTTTATAAAGCATTGCACGCCGGGCCGTCTCATCACACAAGCAAGCAGTTTATTTACAGTTCAGACAGTTATCATGACGGTAACATTTAATTTCTTGTTCTCCTCTCCAGCACAATATACATATGGGTTACATCAGGTTACATTTCCTTTAATTCGCTTCTCTGGCGATAACAGCATAAACAATGATGTGTCAAAGTCGAAAAATATTGCAGAACACACAGCACGTACAAACTGCACACACATGCCCACTGCGCGTGCACTTGTTCTGCCGTGCGTGCACATATCCGCAATTTGCGTATGGTCGCTCCCGCGGTCCTGCGCATCAGCGCGTGGTATGGGTATTTACGGTGGAGTTTGTGTACGCATGGAGGGCCATCAAAACACATTACATATTTAATCCAAATAGTGCACAATGTACACATAGGGGGTCATTCCGAGTTGTTCGCTCGTTATTTTTTTCTCGCAACGGAGCGATTAGTCGCTAATGCGCATGCGCAATGTCCGCAGTGCGACTGCGCCAAGTAAATTTGCTATGCAGTTAGGAATTTTACTCACGGCATTACGAGGTTTTTTTCTTCGTTCTGGTGATCGTAATGTGATTGACAGGAAGTGGGTGTTTGTGGGCGGAAACTGGCCGTTTTATGGGAGTGTGTAAAAAAACGCTACAGTTTCTGGGAAAAACGCGGGAGTGGCTGGAGAAACGGGGGAGTGTCTGGGCGAACGCTGGGTGTGTTTGTGACGTCAAACCAGGAACGACAAGCACTGAACTGATCGCACTAGAAGAGTAAGTCTCGAGCTACTCAGAAACTGCACAGAGAAGTCTTTTCGCAATATTGCGAATGTTTCGTTCGCAATTTTGATAAGCTAAGATTCACTCCCAGTAGGCGGCGGCTTAGCGTGTGCAATGCTGCTAAAAGCAGCTTGCGAGCGAACAACTCGGAATGACCCCCAATGTGTCCTTGCACCACATCAGAAAGTTATAGCTGTTTAAATGGTTGCAGAACAAAGGGATTCACCTTTACAGGATAAGAGGGGACAGACTAAGGTTATAAGGTGGTGTTTGGTATCCAGCTGTAGGGTATTTTAAGGGTAACATCCCGGTGTTGGTCTGCGGAAGATCGCATGTTCCTGCGGATAGTTATGTGCAGAAGCAGAATATAGATATAAACTGTATTTACTGTATATTATGTATGCGGCGGGAATCCAGAGTAGACCACCCACCAGAGCAGTTGAGAAAGACATCGCCTACCTTTTCAAATCAACCTATGACCTCTCCTGTACTGTAAAAGTGCATTCCTGTGTCCAATGGACAACGGGATTACAGTATCCATTGTATTGCTTTTGGAAGACTTGTATAAATAAAGCCTGCTGCAGCCCGGCCTGACACAAGACTCACAACGTTATCTATTTGATGACGGAGGACCGGACCGGGAAGCGCACGCGAATATACTCACGTATGTACATTGACCTGTAGCCATTATTCTGTTATATATTGTCTTGTATTGTAGTGTATAATTTGTATTGTAAACCCCCTTTCAGAAATAATCCACTGTGGTGTCGGAACCCAGCGGTAAAATCACAATTGGTGTCATGTGCTCATTGCCCTGCTAAGGTTTAAAGTGTATTATTATTATTGCATTGCATTGCTGTAGAAGGTTTAAAGTGTATCTCTGGGTGTGTACGCGCTGTGAGTACTTTGTACCGTCAGCGCGGCGTGTGTACGCAAAGTCCGTACACTGGGGGGTCATTCCGAGTTGTTCGCTCGCAAGCTGCTTTTAGCAGCTTTGCACACGCTAAGCCTCCGCCTACTGGGAGTGAATCTTAGTTTATCAAAATTGCGAACGAAAGATTAGCAGAATTGCGAATAGACACTTCTTAGCAGTTTCTGAGTAGCTCCAGACTTACTCGGCATCTGCGATCAGTTCAGTCAGTTTCGTTCCTGGTTTGACGTCACAAACACACCCAGCGTTCGCCCAGACACTCCTCCGTTTCTCCAGCCACTCCCGCGTTTTTCCCAGAAACTGTAGCGTTTTTTCACACACACCCATAAAACGGCCAGTTTCCGCCCAGAAACACCCACTTCCTGTCAATCACATTACGATCACCAGAACGAAGAAAAAACCTCGTAATGCCGTGAGTAAAATACCTAACTGCATAGCAAATTTACTTGGCGCAGTCGCACTGCGGACATTGCGCATGCGCATTAGCGACTAATCGCTCCGTTGCGAGAAAAAAATAACGAGCGAACAACTCGGAATGACCCCCACTGTACGGGACTCTGTACACTAATAGCGTAAAAGGTGCGTAGAGTGTGAATTAAGTATAGCGGCCGTAGCGGCTAAAGGTTTTAAGTGTATTTATGGTGTGTTTAAGGTATAGCTTTTATTCCTGTAAAGATAATCAACATTATCAGATGGGACAGCGTTACAGTACATACCAGCGCAGTCTCTGGGAATCAGTAGAGCGGCGTCCGCAAACTGAGATTCATTTCGGTGCGTTCTCCCCCAATTCGCTTGGGGATATCTGCAGTCTGTATAAACGGG
Organism: Pseudophryne corroboree; assembly: GCF_028390025.1. Lineage (NCBI taxonomy): Eukaryota > Metazoa > Chordata > Amphibia > Anura > Myobatrachidae > Pseudophryne > Pseudophryne corroboree. Next base: position 72,222 of record NW_026967486.1, on the reverse strand, counting down.
ATTTCTCATGGACTCATCACTGGGGGCCTTCTGCCACACGTGGTTTCCTACCACTCACCCAGGGAGTCCTCTCCCGAAGACTAACACCTCCCCTTTGTTCCTGGGCCCTCATTCCGAGTTGATCGCTCGGTATTTTTCATCGCATCGCAGTGAAATTCCGCTTAGTACGCATGCGCAATATTCGCACTGCGACTGCGCCAAGTAATTTTACAATGGAGATAGTATTTTTACTCACGGCTTTTTCATCGCTCCGGCGATCGTAATGTGATTGACAGGAAATGGGTGTTACTGGGCGGAAACAGGCCGGTTTATGGGCGTGCGGGAAAAAACGCTACCGTTTCCGGAAAAAACGCAGGAGTGGCCGGGGAAACGGGGGAGTGTCTGGGCGAACGCTGGGTGTGTTTGTGACGTCAAAACAGGAACGACAAGCACTGAACTGATCGCACAGGCAGAGTAAGTCTGAAGCTACTCTGAAACTGCTAAGTAGTTTGTAATCGCAATATTGCGAATACATCGGTCGCAATTTTAAGAAGCTAAGATTCACTCCCAGTAGGCGGCGGCTTAGCGTGTGTAACTCTGCTAAAATCGCCTTGCGAGCGATCAACTCGGAATGAGGGCCCTGGTTCCTTCCACTGTACTCTGCATACTGTGGTTCTCACACTGCACTCTCCATCTCTCACTGAGGCTGCTGGCTCTCCTGTTACACTGCAGATATGGTCTCTCCCTCTCTTAATAGCAACACCCACACGCTGCTTTTCTAATGCCACGGCCTGTGGAGTATAATGCATGTTCCACAGCCCTAGCATGGGGTTTCATCTACCACAGCCCTAGCATGGGGTTTCATCTACCACAGCCCTAGCATGGGGTCTCATGTTCCACAGCCCTAGCATGGGGTCTCATCTTCCACAGCCCTAGCGTGGGGTCTCATCTACCACAGCCCTAGCGTGGGGTCTCATGTTCCACAGCCCTAGCATGGGGTCTCATGTTCCACAGCCCTAGCGTGGGGTCTCATCTTCCACAGCCCTAGCATGGGGTCTCATCTTCCACAGCCCTAGCATGGGGTCTCATGTTCCACAGCCCTAGCATGGGGTCTCATCTACCACAGCCCTAGCATGGGGTCTCATCTTCCACAGCCCTAGCGTGGGGTCTCATCTTCCACAGCCCTAGCATGGGGTCTCATCTTCCACAGCCCTAGCATGGGGTCTCATGTTCCACAGCCCTAGCGTGGGGTCTCATCTACCACAGCCCTAGCATGGGGTCTCATGTTCCACAGCCCTAGCGTGGGGTCTCATGTTCCACAGCCTTAGCATGGGGTCTCATCTTCCACAGCCCTAGCGTGGGGTCTCATCTACCACAGCCCTAGCATGGGGTCTCATCTACCACAGCCCTAGCATGGGGTCTCATGTTCCACAGCCCTAGCATGGGGTCTCATCTTCCACAGCCCTAGCGTGGGGTCTCATCTACCACAGCCCTAGCATGGGGTCTCATCTACCACAGCCCTAGCATGGGGTCTCATCTACCACAGCCCTAGCATGGGGTCTAATGTTCCACAGCCCTAGCATGGGGTCTCATCTACCACAGCCCTAGCATGGGGTCTCATGTTCCACAGCCCTAGCGTGGGGTCTCATCTACCACAGCCCTAGCATGGGGTCTCATCTACCACAGCCCTAGCATGGGGTCTCATGTTCCACAGCCCTAGCATGGGGTCTCATCTTCCACAGCCCTAGCGTGGGGTCTCATCTACCACAGCCCTAGCATGGGGTCTCATCTACCACAGCCCTAGCGTGGGGTCTCATCTACCACAGCCCTAGCATGGGGTCTCATCTACCACAGCCCTAGCGTGGGGTCTCATCTACCACAGCCCTAGCGTGGGGTCTCATCTACCACAGCCCTAGCGTGGGGTCTCATCTACCACAGCCCTAGCATGGGGTCTCATGTTCCACAGCCCTAGCGTGGGGTCTCATCTACCACAGCCCTAGCGTGGGGTCTCATCTACCACAGCCCTAGCATGGGGTCTCATGTTCCACAGCCCTAGCGTGGGGTCTCATCTACCACAGCCCTAGCATGGGGTCTCATGTTCCACAGCCCTAGCATGGGGTCTCATCTTCCACAGCCCTAGCGTGGGGTCTCATCTACCACAGCCCTAGCATGGGGTCTCATCTACCACAGCCCTAGCATGGGGTCTCATCTACCACAGCCATAGCGTGGGGTCTCATCTACCACAGCCCTAGCGTGGGGTCTCATCTACCACAGCCCTAGCGTGGGGTCTCATGTTCCACAGCCCTAGCATGGGGTCTCATCTACCACAGCCCTAGCGTGGGGTCTCATCTATCACAGCCATAGCATGGGGTCTCATGTTCCACAGCCCTAGCGTGGGGTCTCATCTACCACAGCCCTAGCGTGGGGTCTCATCTATCACAGCCATAGCATGGGGTCTCATCTACCACAGCCCTAGCGTGGGGTCTCATCTACCACAGCCCTAGCATGGGGTCTCATCTACCACAGCCCTAGCATGGGGTCTCATCTATCACAGCCCTAGCATGGGGTCTCATCTACCACAGCCCTAGCATGGGGTCTCATCTACCACAGCCATAGCATGGGGTCTCATCTACCACAGCCCTAGCATGGGGTCTCATCTACCACAGCCCTAGCGTGGGGTCTCATGTTCCACAGCCCTAGCGTGGGGTCTCATGTTCCACAGCCCTAGCGTGGGGTCTCATGTTCCACAGCCCTAGCGTGGGGTCTCATGTTCCACAGCCCTAGCGTGGGGTCTCATCTACCACAGCCCTAGCGTGGGGTCTCATCTACCACAGCCCTAGCGTGGGGTCTCATGTTCCACAGCCCTAGCATGGGGTCTCATGTTCCACAGCCCTAGCGTGGGGTCTCATCTACCACAGCCCTAGCGTGGGGTCTCATCTATCACAGCCCTAGCGTGGGGTCTCATCTATCACAGCCCTAGCGTGGGGTCTCATCTATCACAGCCATAGCGTGGGGTCTCATGTTCCACAGCCCTAGCGTGGGGTCTCATGTTCCACAGCCCTAGCGTGGGGTCTCATCTACCACAGCCCTAGCGTGGGGTCTCATCTACCACAGCCCTAGCAGGGGGTCTCATCTACCACAGCCCTAGCGTGGGGTCTCATCTACCACAGCCCTAGCGTGGGGTCTCATGTTCCACAGCCCTAGCATGGGGTCTCATCTACCACAGCCCTAGCATGGGGTCTCATGTTCCACAGCCCTAGCGTGGGGTCTCATCTACCACAGCCCTAGCGTGGGGTCTCATCTACCACAGCTCTAGCGTGGGGTCTCATCTACCACAGCTCTAGCGTGGGGTCTCATCTACCACAGCCCTAGCGTGGGGTCTCATCTACCACAGCCCTAGCGTGGGGTCTCATCTACCACAGCTCTAGCGTGGGGTCTCATCTACCACAGCTCTAGCGTGGGGTCTCATCTACCACAGCCCTAGCGTGGGGTCTCATGTACCACAGCCCTAGCGTGGGGTCTCATCTAGGGTTGCTGATTCTCCTGGATTTCCTGGATTCTCCAGGATTTGGTGGCAGCCCTCCAGGAGGCTTTTGCTTTCTCCCGGAATACGGGGACCCCTCCCGCTCCCTCCCATGCGTCACTGTACATTGTGCGGCCGTGCATTGTGCTGCAGCCACCGGACAATAATAACAGGAGCGGAGGTCCCGGCGTCCCGCCCCCACGTGACCACACCCGGCCGTCCAAAAGAGGTGGTCTGCGTCGCTGCGCGCAAAACTCTGTGTACGTCATTGCGCGGATGCAGACCTCAAGGGACGGTGCGCCGGGCGGCGGCCATGGCCACAGTGGATCCAGCAGCAGCTGGACAGGACAGGTGAGTATGACACTAACCATTGGAGTTATGTCCACCAGGCATCAACATTGTCATAACCTCACGCTCCCCTATTGTTCCACATAAACTCTCTAAGTGCTCCATATAATGTGACACAATAGGGGAGTCGAGCCTGAGCCTACAGGTACCTAAGCAGCATTCACTACAACAACCCGGGTGTTCTCCACCCCCCACCTTCCCATTTATACCTCCGTGTCCTTCTCTACCCTGGCCTGTCCTCAGGTGACCCCGGCTGCAGCCTGATCCACACAGGTGTCTACATGGAGGGTTTGAGCACACTTCAAGCACCATACGTGCCCATCACCTGCTGGCTGTGTGGGTGATTGATGATTTAAGATGTGGTTTCCGCACGGGAGGGATACAGCAGCTGTCCTGCTATACATACAAGCTACGTCAGTGTCTGGAGGTTTCATGTTCTATGAGACGATTTCCTAAGTAACGTGCAGTCTCATCTAGTGTGTATAAAGAAGAAAACTGAAATTGTGAGTTCAGATATTTACTGTGCACACTTACCAATATGCCGGGAGGTAGATATATGCTCTATCTTTATTATTCATGCAGGTAATGTGGCTAATGTTGCTTGTTGTTGGGGGGGAGGCGTGGATCTCCAGGATGATGCATGACGTGGCACCCCTAGTCTCATCCCTGGTCACTTACCCTGTGTCTCCCATCCTCAGTCCTCAGCTCACACTGAAGTCTAGCCTGTGCCTTGTTCCTGTCCTAACCCCCTACATGTGCCAGGGTCTGCCAGAACTGGTTTTGGGGCCATAAACTCCCCCACTCACTGATAAGAATCAAATGGCTTTTGGAACTTTCCAGTTTCTGTTAACATTCCAGGATGCCACATTTGCACAGCCAAAATACACTCCCCGGTGGCCGGCGACTATCTGATCGCTGCAAAAAAACCCTAGCGAGCGATCAGGTCTGAATTAACCCCACTGTCTCTTACTCTCTCTTGCCCCCCCCCCCTAATATTTGCTCTCACTGAACCTTGCTCCCCTCCCTCTCTTGCTCCTCCCCTTCTCTCTCTTCAACACTTCTTTCCCCCTCTCTCGCCCTGTCACCACTCTCTCACTCAGTCTCTATCTGACACAGGGCCCAATTCAGACCTGATCGTAGATGTGCTAAATGTATGCGGGGGGACATGCCCTCCCCCCGCACAAGTACAAAAGCATCGTACAGCAGCGTCCCAGCCAGCGCACCTTCTGCGCGCTGGCAGGAGCTACTCGTCGCTGTGAGGGTCACTGCGGCTGCGTGTGATGTCAAAGTCACCTTCCAAAGTCACATTTGGAACCGACAAGGAGACTGCCCTTCCTGGGGATGATACTCGACACGGAAATACAGAGGGTGTTTCTACCACTGGAGAAAGCGTTGGTGATCCGATCAATGGTCCGGGATGTCTTAAAGCCAGCCTGAGTATCGGTTCATCAGTGCATTCGCCTTCCTGGAAAGATGGTAGCCTCCTACAAGGCTCTACAGTACGGAAGATTCCATGCACGGTTCTTCCAGCTGGATCTCCTGGACAAGTGGTCGGGATCACATCTTCACATGCACCAGCGGATACGCCTGTCGCCAAAAGCCAGAATTTCACTCCTCTGGTGGCTTCAAACTTCTCACCTACTCGAGGGCCGCCAGTTCGGAATTCAGAATTTGGATTCTTCTAACCACGGATGCAAGCCTCAGAGGTTGGGGAGCAGTCACCCAGGGCGAAAACTTCCAAGGAAAATGATCAAGTCAGGAACCTCTCCTTCCGATAAACATTCTGGAACTAAGGGCCATTTACAACGGCCTTCTACAAGCGGCACATCTTCTACAAGATCGAGCCATTCAAGTTCAGTTGGACAATGTCACAGCGGTGTGCTACATAAACAGGCAGGGCGGAACGAAGAGCAGGGCTGCGATGTCAGAGGTAACAAGAATCCTCTGAGCAGAAAGGCACGCGCTGGCGCTGGCGGCAATCCTCATTCCAGGAGTGGACAACTGGGAAGCAGACTTCCTCAGCAGACACGATCTCCATCCAGGAGAATGGGGTATTCGCAGAGGTAACAAGCCGATGGGGTGTACCTCAGATAGACTTGATGGCTTCTCATCTCAACAGGAAGCTTCGGAGGTACTGTTCCAGGTCACGAGACCCGCAAGCAGTGGCGGTGGACGCCCTGGTAACTTCGTGGGTGTTTGAGTCAGTGTGCATGTTCCCTCCACTTCCACTCATCCCAAGGATTCTCAAACTCATAAAAAGAACAAGAGTTCCAGCGATCCTCATTGGTCCGGACTGGCCCAGAAGGGCTTGGTACGCAGATCTTCTGGCATTGCTGCTGGGGGATCCGAGGCCTCTTCCTCTACGCGAGGACCTTCTACTACAGGGGCCGTTCGCCTATCAAGACTTACCGCTGCTACGTTTGACAGCATGGAGGTTGAACGCCAGATTTTAGCTCGGAAGAGCATTCTGAACAAGGTCATTCCTACTCTGATCCAAGCTAGGAAGGGGGTAACGTCTAAGCATTGCCATCACATTTGGAGGAAATATGTGTCTTGGTGTGAATCCAAGAAGTTTCCAACGCTGGAGTTTCAACTAGGACGTTGGGCCTACGCTTGGGCTCCATAAAGTTCCAGATTTCGGCCTTGTCCATTTTCTTCCAGAAACAATTGGCTGCTCTCCCTGAGGTTCAGACATTGTTGAAGGGAGTTCTGCACATCCAACCACCCTTTGTGCCTCCTACGGCACCTTGGGATCTAAATGTGGTGCTGCAGTTCCTGCAATCAGATTGGTTTGAACCTTTACAGGAGGAGGACGTAAAGTTTCTTACTTGGAAGGCAGTCACACTGTTGGCATTGGCATCTGCTAGACGTGTGTCTGAAGTGGGGGCATTGTCACACAAGAGCCCCTACTTGATTTTCCATGAAGATAGAGCTGAGCTCAGAACGCGCCAGCAATTTCTTCCATAGGTTGTGTCAGCTTTTCATATCATAGAAACATAGAATTTGACGGCAGATAAGAACCACTTGGCCCATCTAGTCTGCCCATTTTGTTTTATCCTTTAGGTAATCGCAACCCTTATTGAACCTTAATTCTTTGTAAGGATATTCATATGCCTATCCCAAGCATGTTTAAATTGCTCTACAGTCTTAGCCTCTACCACCTCTGATGGGAGGCTATTCCACTTATCCACTACCCTTTCTGTGAAATAATTTTTCCTTAAATTTCCACTGAACCTGCCTCCCTCCAGTTTCAGTGTATGTCCTCGAGTTCTAATATTTCTTTTCCTTTGAAGAATGTTTCCCTCCTGAACTTTGTTAAAACCCTTGATATATTTGAAAGTTTCTATCATGTCCCCCCTTTCCCTTCTCTCCTCCAAACTATACATGTTAAGATCTTTTAGCCTTTCCGGGTAAGTTTTGTGATGTAGGCCATGCACCATTTTAGTTGCCCTTCTTTGTACACTCTCTAATGTATTTATATCCTTCTGGAGATATGGTCTCCAGAACTGGACACAGTATTCCAGATGAGGCCGCACCAATGACCTATACAGTGGCATTATTACTTCTCTTTTCCTGCTACTGATTCCTCTCCCTATGCAACCAAGCATCTGACTTGCCTTTCTCATTGCTTTGTTGCATTGCTTTCCTGCCTTTAAGTCACTTGAAATAGTGACTCCTAAATCCCTTTCCTCCTCAGTAGTTTCCATTATAGTACCCTTGATACTATATTTAGCCTTTGGGTTTTTGAGACCCAAGTGCATGATTTTGCATTTTTTAGCATTAAACTGTAGTTGCCACATTCTTGACCATTTCTCAAGCCTACCTAGGTCATTAATCATTTGTTTTACCCCTCCCGGTGTGTCTACCCTGTTGCATATCTTTGTATCATCTGCAAAAAGGCATACCTTCCCTTCAATACCATCTGCAATGTCACCAACAAAGATATTAAAGAGAACTGGACCAAGTACAGATCCCTGGGGTACGCCACTGGTAACATTTCCCTCCATAGATTGCACTCCATTAACTACAACTGTCTGTTTCCTATCCTGCAACCAGGTTCTTATCCATTTAACTATTTTATAATCCACCCCCACGCTTTCAAGTTTATTTAGCAGTCTGCGATGTGGGACAGTGTCAAATGCCTTACTAAAGTCTAGATATGCTACATCTACAGCTCCCCCTTGATCTATTATTTTTATCACAGAGTCAACCAACCTATTGTGGTGCCAGTGGCTACTGACACCTCGATTACTTGAAAGTCCTTGGATGTTGTGCGGACTTTGAAAATATATGTGAAGAGAACTTGGCACAGGAGGTCGGACGCTCTATTTGTCCTTTATAATCCCAACAAGATTGGGTGTCCTGCTTCTAGGCAGACGATTTCTCGCTGGATCAGGCTCACTATCCAGCATGCTTATTCTATGGCAGGCTTACCATGTCCAAAGTCTGTTAAGGCCCACTCTACACGTAAAGTGGATTCTTCCTGGGCGGCTGCCCGGGGTGTCTCGGCTATTCAGCTTTGCCGAGCGGCTACTTGGTCAGAGTCGAACACGTTGGCTAAGTTCTACAAGTTCGATACTTTGACCAAACTTTAGGTCCTCAGAGGCCAATCTGTTCTGCAGTAACCTCAGCACTCTCCCTCCCGTACTGGGAGCTTTGGTACATCCCCATGGTACTAAATGGACCTCAGCATCCTCTAGGACGTAAGAGAAAATAGGATTTTAATTACCTACCAGTAAATCCTTTTCTCGTAGTCCGTAGAGGATGCTGGGCGCCCGCAAAGTGCTTCGTATTCCTGCATTGTTACTTGGTTACGTTTGTTGTTTCAGCCGTTGCTGAATCGTTCCAAGTTGGTTAGCTTGGCTTTCCTTTTTTGTTATGTGTGAGCTGGTGTGAATCTCACCACTATCTGTGTATTTCCTTCTCTCGAAGTATGCCTGTCTCATCGGGCACAGTTTCTAGACTGAGTCTGGTAGGAGGGGCATAGAGGGAGGGGCCAGCCCACTCTATTAAACTCTTAAAGTGCCGGTGGCTCCCAAAGGACCCGTTTATACCCCATGGTACTAAATGGACCCCAGCATCCTCTACGGACTACAAGAAAAGGATTTACCGGTAGGTTATTAAAATCCTATTATTTATTACCAGTTATTTATATAGCGCACACATATTCCGCAGCGCTTTACAGAAAATATTTGGCCATTCACATCAGTCCCTGCCCCAGTGGAGCTTACACTCTATATTCCCTATCACATGTACATGCACACACTTTCACACTAGGGTTAGTTTTTGTTGGGAGCCAATTAACCTATCAGTATATTTTTGGACTGTGGGAGGAAACCCACGCAAGTACGGGGAGAATATACAAACTCCACACAGTTATGGCCATGGTGGGAATGGAACCCATGACCTGAGTGCTGTGAGGCAGTAATGCTAACCACTACACCATCTGTGCTGCCCTCGTAGTTACATAAAATTACAAACACAGGCACACTTATGCTGGGTACACACTAGATGGCGCTCCAGGAGCAATATCGTCACTGTTTCACCTTGACATCCCTGGCAGACGTGGTAGTGTATACACAAGGTACTCGGAACATTAGTGTACATTTTGTAAAGTGCCATTTGCATTATGGTTTTCCCAAAAATACTATATCTTCTTTCTTAAGGAATTGAACACAATCACAGTGCTGATTGATAAATGATACTTTATTTTTATAACATCGCCATTATGTCACTTTTATTGATAGGGGTCCCCACAAACCTTAATCCGGCCACACACACACACACACACACACACACACACACACACACACACACACACACTATATATATATATATATATATATATATATATCTATCTATCTTATAAATGATATGTGTGTGTACATCTATATATCTGTCTACGGAAACCCCTCCAGTAAATCCTGCGTTTGCCCCTGACATGGAACACCTACCTGCTCACCAAGTACACCCCTTCATAGCACGGGGATTCCCTGATGGCAGGATAACGCACCCATTGCCCAGGAATGGTCTGAGGAACATGAGGAACAAGGTGCTGACTTGGCCTTTAAATTCCTTAAGTCCAGCTGAGAATCTGTGAGATGTGCTGGAAAAATAAGTCCAAGTTATGGAGGGTATTTGGTTAACATACTGTCGGGATCCCAGCTGTCTCAATACCGACGCTGGAATCCCAATAGGGGTACTATATCACCACTGGAATACCGGCGAGGTAGGTGATTCCACGACACCCATTGAGGGAGAACAGAACCTGTGACAAGCGAAGCCCGCCACCCAGCCTGCAATGCCAGCATTCTAGCACCCGGGATTGTGATGTCGGTATACTGACAAGCCCATGCAGAGGGATCACATACCAATCTCCTGTGGTGGCCCCAGAACACAACTTACAGTACTAACGTCTAGGTGCCAGATACCGCAGGACGCCTCCAGAGGTCTTGTGGAGTCCACGCCTTGGTAGGTCAGGGCTGTTCTGGCAGCACAATGTCAGGGCTGATATATACTGTATATACCTGTGTGTGTGTGTGTGTCTCTGTGTGTGTCTGTTTCTGTGCGTGTGTGTCTGTCTGTCTGTGCGTGTGTGCATGTCTGTGCGTGTGTCTGTGCGTGTGTGTGTGTGTGCGTGTGTGCATGTGTGTGTGTGTGCGTGTGTGTCTGTGCGTGTGTGTGTGTCTGTGCGTGTGTGTCTGTGTCTCTGTGTGTGTCTCTGTGTGTCTGTGCGTGTGTGTGTGTCTGTGTGTCTGTCTGTCTGTTTCTGTGCGTGTGTGTCTGTCTGTTTCTGTGCGTGTGTGTGTCTGTCTGTCTGTGCGTGTGCGCGTGTCTGTGCGTGTGTGTCTGTGCGTGTGTGTCTGTGCGTGTGTGTCTGTGCGTGTGTGCATGTCTGTGTGTGTGTCTGTCTGTCTGTCTGTGCGTGTGTGTCTGTGCGTGTGTGTCTGCGTGTGTGTGTGTGTCTCTGTGTGTCTGTGCGTGTGTGTGTGTCTGTGTGTCTGTCTGTTTCTGTGCGTGTGTGTGTGTGTCTGTCTGTGCGTGTGTGTGTGTGTGTGTGTGTCTGTTTATCTGTGCGTGTGTGCATGTCTGCGTGTGTCTGTCTGTCTGTGCATGTCTGTGCGTGTGTGTCTGTGTGTGTGTGTCTGTGCGTGTGTCTGTCTGTGCGTGTGTGCATGTCTGTGCGTGTGTGTGTCTGTGCGTGTGTGTCTGTGCGTGTGTGTCTGTGCGTGTGTCTGTCTATCTGTGCGTGTGTGCATGTGTCTGTGTGTGTCTCTGTCTGTGCGTGTGTGCATGTGTGTGTGTGTGTGTCTGTGCGTGTGTGCATGTCTGTGCGTGTGTCTGTGTGTGTGTGTGTCTGTCTGTGCGTGTGTGCATGTCTGTGCGTGTGTGTGTCTGTGTGTGTCTGTGTCTGTGTGTGTGTCTGTGCGTGTGTGTCTGTGCGTGTGTGTGTCTGTGTGTCTGTCTGTTTCTGTGCGTGTGTGTGTCTGTCTATCTGTGCGTGTGTGCATGTCTGCGTGTGTCTGTCTGTCTGTGCGTGTGTGCATGTCTGTGCGTGTGTGTCTGTGTGTGTGTGTCTGCGTGTGTGTCTGTGCGTGTGTCTGTCTGTCTGTGCGTGTGTGCATGTCTGTGCGTGTGTGTGCGTGTGTGTCTGTGCGTGTGTGTCTGTGCGTGTGTCTGTCTATCTGTGCGTGTGTGCATGTCTGTGCATGTGTCTGTGTGTCTCTGTCTGTGCGTGTGTGCATGTGTGTGTGTGTCTGTGCGTGTGTGCGTGTGTCTGTCTGTGCGTGTGTGCATGTCTGTGCGTGTGTCTGTGTGTGTGTGTGTGTGTGTCTGTCTGTGCGTGTGTGCATGTCTGTGCGTGTGTGTGTCTGTGTGTGTGTGTGTGTGTGTCTGTGCGTGTGTGTCTGTGTGTGTGTCTGTCTGTGCGTGTGTGCATGTCTGTGCGTGTGTCTGTGCGTGTGTCTGTGCATGTGTCTGTGTGTGTCTCTGTGTGTGTGTGTCTGTGCGTGTGTGTCTGTGCGTGTGTGTGTCTCTGTGTGTCTGTTTCTGTGCGCGTGTCTGCGTGTGTGTCTGTGTCTCTGTGTGTGTGTGTGTCTGTGCGTGTGTGTCTGTGTGCGTGTGTGTCTGTGCGTGTGTGTCTGTGTGTGTGTCTGTGCGTGTGTGTCTGTCTGTTTCTGTGCGTGTGTCTGTGTGTCTGTCTGTCTGTCTGTGCGTGTGTCTGTGCGTGTGTGTGTCTGTGCGTGTGTGTGTGTCTGTGCGTGTGTGTGTGTCTGTGCATGTCTGTGCGTGTGTCTGTGTGTGTGTGTGTGTGTGTGTGTGTCTGTCTGTGCGTGTATGTCTGTGCGTGTGTCTGTGCGTGTGTGTCTGTGCGTGTGTCTGTCTATCTGTGCGTGTGTGCATGTCTGTGCATGTGTCTGTGTGTGTCTGTGTGTGTGTCTGTCTGTCTGTGCGTGTGTGCATGTCTGTGCGTGTGTGTGTCTGTGCGTGTGTGTCTGTATGTGTGTGTGTGTGTGTCTGTGTGTCTGTCTGTCTGTGCGTGTGTGCATGTCTGTGCGTGTGTGTGTGTGTCTGTGTGTGTGTCTGTGCGTGTGTGTCTCTGTGTGTGTCTGTCTGTTTCTGTGCGTGTGTCTGCGTGTGTGTCTGTGTCTCTGTGTGTGTGTGTGTCTGTCTGTGCGTGTGTGTCTGTGTGTGTGTGTGTGTGTCTGTGTGTGTGTGTGTGTCTGTGCGTGTGTGTCTGTCTGTTTCTGTGCGTGTGTCTGTGTGTGTCTGTCTGTCTGTGCGTGTGTGCATGTCTGCGTGTGTCTGTGCGTGTGTGTGTCTGTGCGTGTGTGTGTGTCTGTGCGTGTGTCTGTCTGTGCGTGTGTGCATGTCTGTGCGTGTGTCTGTGTGTGTGTGTGTGTGTGTGTCTGTCTGTGCGTGTGTGCATGTCTGTGCGTGTGTGTGTGTGTCTGTGTGTGTGTCTGTGTGTGTGTTTGTTTGTGTGTGTGTGTGTGTGTGTCTGTGTGTGTGTGTGTGTGTGTGTGTGTGTGTGTCTGTGTGTCTGTGTGTCTGTCTGTCTGTGCGTGTGTGCATGTCTGTGCGTGTGTGTGTCTGTGTGTGTGTCTGTGCGTGTGTGTCTCTGTGTGTGTCTGTCTGTTTCTGTGCGTGTGTCTGAGTGTGTGTCTGTGTCTCTGTGCGTGTGTGTCTGTGTGCGTGTGTGTCTGTGTGTGTGTCTGTGCGTGTGTGTGTGTGTCTGTGTGTCTGTCTGTTTCTGTGCGTGTGTCTGTGTGTGTCTGTCTGTCTGTGCGTGTGTGCATGTCTGCGTGTGTCTGTGCGTGTGTGTGTCTGCGTGTGTGTCTGTGCGTGTGTCTGTCTGTGCGTGTGTGCATGTCTGTGCGTGTGTGTGTGTCTGTCTGTGCGTGTATGTCTGTGCGTGTGTGCATGTCTGTGCGTGTGTCTGTGTGTGTGTGTGTGTGTGTCTGTCTGTGCGTGTGTGCATGTCTGTGCGTGTGTGTCTGTGCGTGTGTGTCTGTGCGTGTGTCTCTGTGCGTGTGTGTGTCTGTGCGTGTGTGTCTCTGTGTGTGTCTGTCTGTTTGTTTCTGTGTCTGCGTGTGTGTCTGTGTGTCTCTCTGTGTGTGTGTGTGTGTGTGTGTGTCTGTGCGTGTGTTTCTGTGCGTGTGTGTGTATGTCTGTTTCTGTGCGTGTGTCTGTGTGTGTCTGTCTGTGCGTGTGTGCATGTCTGTGCGTGTGTGTCTGTGTCTCTGTGTGTGTGTCTCTGTGTCTGCGTCTGTGCGTGTGTGTCTGCGTGTGTCTGTGTCTCTGTGTGTGTGTCTCTGTGTCTGCGTGTGTGTGTCTGTGCGTGTGTGTCTCTGTGTGTGTCTGTCTGTTTCTGTGTGTCTGTCTGTTTCTGTGTGTCTGTCTGTGTCTGCGTGTGTGTCTGTGCGTGTGTGTGTCTGTGCGTGTGTGTGTCTGTGCGTGTGGGTGTCTGTGCGTGTGTGTCTCTGTGTGTGTCTGTCTGTCTGTCTGTGCGTGTGTGTCTGTGTCTCTGTGTGTGTGTCTGTGTGTGTGTGTCTGTCTGTCTGTGCGTGTGTCTGTGTCTCTGTGTGTGTGTCTCTGTGTCTGCGTGTGTGTGTCTGTGCGTGCGTGTCTGTGCGTGTGTGTGTGTGTGTGTGTGTGTGTTCTTAGAGAGACCAGTTGTTCTGTTTAATGTACTTCCATTTATTAGAACAAAACATTTCCTGTTTCCCATTGTTCCAGGTGTAAGAGACGTTCTCCCTCCACTTCTGTTAGGGGTGACAGTCTTACAGCACGCCAGCGTTTCCGGTTTAGCAGATGTACACACGTCCTCCGTGGCCTTTGCAAGCTGCAGAGGAGAGACATGGTCAGGGACTGTGTAAATGACAGTAACAAGAACTAGTAACTATTATCAAAATCAATAATATATTCCAATGTAAGGAGCCTTATACCGCGGTCACCGCCACGGGAAGTATCAAATAAACAGTCATTATTCCCGGCAATTCAGCGATGGTTCTGAAGGGGTTAAATTGTCAGATCACGGAGGAGATCTCTGCAAACCGTAACTATCCCTGATGTACCTAATAGGAGGCCAAGAGTCAGTCACCTGATGTATCCAATTACCAGCGATTGGCTGCACTTTATCTCTCTCCAAGGCGCGATCCATACCCCTGTGTGATAGCGCTGAGAGCGATGTATAAGGAGTGCTGCCACTTCCAGCTTCTCTGCGGGATGCTATAGGGATGCTGAATTCTCCTTCATCTGACCCTGGCTGTTACAGCTGCCGTCCCCCCACTGATGTGCTTCCGTCCTGCCCTGGGCGGCCATGAGCCGTGTAGTGTTTCCCTGCATGCTTCCTGGTATACAGCTATGCACAGATATGGGGCGGATCCTGTATTATGTGGTACAGTACAGTATCTAGGAGATGAAGTTACCATGGCAACAGTTATTGTTGGAATGTCAGCATGGAACATGTCGGCATCTGCAGAATGTATACACAGTGACATTCTAATCATGCTGACATTAAATCGGGGGTCTGCCTGTACCCATAATCCTCCCCTGTAGCCTAACCCTAATGTTGGTAATCTGCAGAATGTCGACAGATCAGATGCCGACATTGTGAACACTTATACATTCGGCAGATGTTAACCTATTCAGTGCCAACCATACTGAGCATCAGTAACCCTAACCCTAGATCTATAGTTTCAACTCTGAGACCAAACTGTTGGCAGAGTGTTGCGATGTCGGACAGGAGTGTTAGTCCACACAACGGCACTTAACCAGGGTGATTGGTCTATTCAGATAACAGAGATAACAGCTTGTAGTATATAGAAGATGTTCTGCAGCAGCATGAACTCACAGTATACATGCTAAGCAGTACAGCGGTAACACAGCGTCTCAGTACATGCAGGATGCGGGTTAGACAAGGTCACACAAAGGAGAGCAGAAGCAGCACGTCAGTGCAGTTGTCTCTCCCAGGAAGAACTCTCAGACTGTGCACTGAGCTGACACTAGGAGGGAAAACACTAGAGCAGGGAAGCTGCCTCTAGTTCCGGGAATGGAGACACAATGATTCAGTACACACAGGATGCGGCTGCAGGGTAGACAAGGTCACACAAAGGAGAGCAGAAGCAGCACGTCAGTGCAGTTGTCTCTCCCAGGAAGAACTCTCAGACTGTGCACTGAGCTGACACTAGGAGGGAAAACACTAGAGCAGGGAAGCTGCCTCTAGTTCCGGGAATGGAGACACAATGATTCAGTACACACAGGATGCGGCTGCAGGGTAGACAAGGTCACACAAAGGAGAGCAGAAGCAGCACGTCAGTGCAGTTGTCTCTCCCAGGAAGAACTCTCAGACTGTGCACTGAGCTGACACTAGGAGGGAAAACACTAGAGCAGGGAAGCTGCCTCTAGTTCCGGGAAGGAAGACACAATGATTCAGTACACACAGGATGCGGCTGCAGGGTAGACAAGGTCACACAAAGGAGAGCAGAAGCAGCACGTCAGTGCAGTTGTCTCTCCCAGGAAGAACTCTCAGACTGTGCACTGAGCTGACACTAGGAGGGAAAACACTAGAGCAGGGAAGCTGCCTCTAGTTCCGGGAATGGAGACACAATGATTCAGTAAACACAGGATGCGGCTGCAGGGTAGACAAGGTCACACAAAGGAGAGCAGAAGCAGCACGTCAGTGCAGTTGTCTCTCCCAGGAAGAACTCTCAGACTGTGCACTGAGCTGACACTAGGAGGGAAAACACTAGAGCAGGGAAGCTGCCTCTAGTTCCGGGAATGGAGACACAATGATTCAGTACACACAGGATGCGGCTGCAGGGTAGACAAGGTCACACACAGGAGAGCAGAAGCAGCACGTCAGTGCAGTTGTCTCTCCCAGGAAGAACTCTCAGACTGTGCACTGAGCTGACACTAGGAGGGAAAACACTAGAGCAGGGAAGCTGGCTCTAGTTCCGGGAATGGAGACACAATGATTCAGTACACACAGGATGCGGCTGCAGGGTAGACAAGGTCACACAAAGGAGAGCAGAAGCAGCACGTCAGTGCAGTTGTCTCTCCCAGGAAGAACTCTCAGACTGTGCACTGAGCTGACACTAGGAGGGAAAACACTAGAGCAGGGAAGCTGCCTCTAGTTCCGGGAATGGAGACACAATGATTCAGTACACACAGGATGCGGCTGCAGGGTAGACAAGGTCACACAAAGGAGAGCAGAAGCAGCACGTCAGTGCAGTTGTCTCTCCCAGGAAGAACTCTCAGACTGTGCACTGAGCTGACACTAGGAGGGAAAACACTAGAGCAGGGAAGCTGCCTCTAGTACTGGGAATGGAGACACAGCGATTCAGTACATGTAGGATGCAGCTGCGGGGTAGACAAGGTCACACAAACAGGAGAGTAGAAGCAGCTCGTCAGTGCAGTTGTCTCTCCCAGGAAGAACTCTCAGACCGTGCAGTAAGCGCCTCCTCCTACATTGAGCTGACACTAGGAGGGAAAACTCTAGAACAGGAAAGCTGCCTCTAGTGCTGGGAATGGAGACAGACAGCAGAGTGATCGACTGCCTGACTCCCCCCCCCCCCCCACACTCAAGGCTGTCTACGGTTACATACATTGCATAACTCTTTATCAAAATATTAGTCAATAAGGTTTTCCTGGAACCGAAATCACATTACTAAAGCTTGGTAAGCAAACAGTAAGACAAATCAACATTTCTCAAAAGTATTCCAGTTCACATTTTGTCATAAACATACTCAGCAAGTATGATGACAGTCCCTTTGTCAACATATCAGCAGCATTGCTCTCGCTTGCTATGTAATCCACATTGACAGACTTGTTTTCCTGGAACCGAAATCACATTACTAAAGCTTGGTAAGCAAACAGTAAAACAAATCAACATTTCTCAAAAGTATTCCAGTCCACATTTTGTCATAAACATACTCAGCAAGTATGATGACAGTCCCTTTGTCAACATATCAGCAGCATTGCTCTCGCTTGCTATGTAATCCACATTGACAGACTTGTTTTCCACTAACTCATGGATAAAGTAATGTCTAATGGCAATGTGTTTGGAACATCCATAATCCTTGGTGCTGGAAGACAAATCAATTGCTCCCTTGTTATCACACACAATGTTGATAGTCTCACTGTGATAAAGAAGGTTAAGCTCACATAAAGTCTCCTTTATCCATAAAGCTTCTTTTGCAGTTTCTGTAAGTGCCATGTATTCCGCCTCAGTGGTGGATAGGGCAACAGTGGGTTGCTTTCTGCTCGCCCAGCTGACTGCTATGCCTGCCAAAATGAACAAGTATCCCGTATAGGAATGACGGTCATCCTCAGCTGATCCCCAATTGGCACCACAGAGAACTTCCAAAGTCGTACCTTTTGACTTTGTAAACACTAACTTTAATGAACTTGTACCTTTTAAGTACATGAAGATTCTTTTGACTGCAATCCAGTGTTGCCTACCAGGGTTTATTGCAAACTGGCTTATCCGGCTCACTGCATGAGTGATGTCGGGGCGAGTCCAATACTTACATACATCAAGTTACCAACTGCATTTTGATAAGGAATCTCTCTCATTTCCTCTATTTCCTCCTGGCTGGTTGTTCACATGGCCTTTACCATCTTTATACATTTGTCAATAGGAGTGCTCACTGGTTTTGCATCAGACATTCCATACTTGCAAAGTATTGCTTCAATATATGTCTGATGATCAATTGTAACAGTCCCATCTTTCAGGTTTTGTACAATTCTCATCTAACAAATGATCTGCAGGGCCTAATTCATATCTGATCGCAGCAGCAAATTTGTTAGCTAATGGACAAAACCATGTGCACTGCAGGGGAGGCAGATATAACGTGCAGAGAGAGATAAATTTGGGTGGGTTATTTTGTTTCTGTGCAGGGTAAATACTGGCTGCTTTATTTTTACACTGCAATTTAGATTGCAGATTGAACACACCCCACCCAAATCTAACTCTCTCTGCACATGTTATATCTGCCTCTCCTGCAATGCACATGGTTTTGCCCAACTGCTAAAAAAAATTCTGCTGCGATCAACTCAGAATTACCCCCCATGTGCACTGCAGGGGAGGCAGATGTAACATGTGCAGAGAGAGTTAGATTTGGGTGGGGCATTCAAACGGAAATCTAAATTGCAGTGTAAAAATAAAGCAGCCAGTATTTACCCTGCACAGAAACAAAATAACCCACCCAAATCTAACTCTCTCTGCACATGTTACATCTGCCCCACCTGCAGTGCACATGGTTTTGCCCATTAGCTAACACATTTGCTGCTGCAATCAGATCTGAATTAGGCCCTAAATCCTTTAGCTTGAATCTTTGTATCAGCTGCTGTTTTACATCAGTAATGGGCTCTTCTTGTCCTGCTAGCAATAGATCATCCACATACACAACTATGATGAACGGCTTTTCTTCTATAGTTTTGTGATATAAGCAGTGATCAGTCTCTGACCTCACAAAGTTCATCTCTAGCAGCACAGCATCCACCTTTACATACCAACAACGACCACTTTGCTTTAGGCCGTACAAAGATTTGTTTAAGAGGCAAACTTTTCCCTCTTGGAACATACTCTCATCATAATGCTCAGGTGGTTACATATAAATCTCCTCAATTAACTCTTCATTTAGGAATGCAGAATCACAGTCTAACTGGTATAACAATAAATCATGAAGTGTAGCAATGGCAATGACTAACCTCAAGGTGCTGTACCTTGCGACAGGTGAAAAGGTCTCTCCGTAGTCGATCCCAGATTTTTGTGTGTATCCTTTAGCAACAAGGCGGGCTTTATAACGAGAAATACTCTCATCTGCATTCAGCTTTCTGCAAAAGACCCACCTGCTCTTGATTTTATTACGGTTATTCGGCCTGTCAACTACAGTCCATGTACTGTTATCACCCACAGCTGACAGCTCTGTATCTGTTGCTGACTTCCATTCTTTCCAGTCACTACTTGATTTCCCTTCCTGTATATTCTGGGGTTCACAGTAAGCTATATTTGCATATTCCTCACTGTATCTTTTGCATGGAACACCTTTATTGCTCCTCATGGAACTCCAGATTTCTGATTGGGTATCTGCATTTACTCTTTCAGGTTCAGACATGGTTTCCGCTGCCTGTACATCCAGCGATACATATTGTTGCTGTGATTCTTGTTCCACTGTTCCAGTGATTGGTGCTGTCTCATGGAACACCACATCTCTAGACTTTAGAAGACGTTTGTTTGTAATGTCCCAAAGCCTGTATCCTTTGCTTTCGTCACAGTATCCTAGCATAATACATTCCACTGACTTTGGATCTAATTTCCGTCTTTTCTCCTTAGGTATACGTGCATAAGCTTCACAGCCGAAGACACGGAGATGATTGACAGCTGGCCTTTTCTTGGACCTCCAGTGGCGTTTTACCTTTTACGGCTACTGTGGGCACCTGGTTTATAAGATATACTGCAGTAGACGCTGCTTCCACCCAAAAGCTTTACTCCAGGCTTGCGTCACTCAACCTAATCCGTGCTCTCTCAACAATTGTACGATTTGCACGCTCACTCACACCATTTTGTTCTGGCGTGTAGGCAATTGTTAGTTGATGCTGTATGCCATATTTCTTCAGGAACTATGCTAAAACTCTGTTGTTATACTCTCCGCCATTGCCGGATCTCAAGACTTTTCATTTCAGATCGGTCTGAATCTCCACCAGGTTCTTGTATTCCACAATTTTATTGACAACTTCACTTTTAGCTTTCATGAAATACACGTGTCATCCTTGTGGCATCATTAATAAATATTATAAAGCACCTGTAGCCACTCACTGATTCCATCCCCATCGGACCACATACGTCACTATGCACCAGGGCTAGTGGTATTTCCGCTTTACTAGTAGACTTAGGAAATGGGGTGCGAGTCTGCTTTCCCTTTATACAACTCTCACACACAGGTCTCAGTATTACTCACAGTGATTCCAGTTGCCATTCCATCGAGTAGTTTCTGGACGTTGTCATATCCCAGATGACCTAGGCACCTGTGCCACAGCTCCATTGACTGGTTTGACTCAGAGGCCACCATTGCAGAACACTGCTCAATGTCCAGGACATACAGTTGGTTGCATCGGGTTGCTGAAGCAATTACAGTTCCTTCCTCATTTTGCACCATACATTTGCCCTTTGCAAACTGGACTCTGTAACCCTTTTCCTCCAGGACACTTATAGCAATGAGATCGCTTCCTAATTCTGGCACGAACAAGACGTCTTGGATGTCTGTAATAACTGTTTCCCCTTTCATTTTTAGACGCACTGTGATTGTCCCAAATTTTGAAGCAGTGAGGACTTTGTCTCTGATCCCTTTTACTGTGATGGGTTCACATGCTGTCAGTGAATTGCACCATTCCTGATAACGCCTAGTGGCCCCGAGTCCATGTACCAACAATTCTTCTTGTGACTATCTGCTATATTCAGTGCTGACCCATTTGGTTTGTCACGCTTCTGCGTACCACTGCAATCTGAGGCCTTGTGCCCACCTTGTGACATATAAAGCACTTGAACTTGAACTTTCTGGACTTAGGAGGACATTTACTAAGCAGTGATAAGAGCGGAGAAGTGAGCCAGTGGAGAAGTTGCCCATGACAGCCAATCAGCAGCTCTGTATCATTTTATAGTATGCAAATTATAGATGTTACTTCAGTGCTGATTGGTTGCCATGGGAAACTTCTCCACTGGCTCACTTCTCCACTGGCTCACTTCTCTGCTCATATCACTGCTTAGTAAATGTCCCCCTTAGTACCTTATGTGAAAAGGCAGAACGCTCAGCATGTGTCCTGACAGGAATACGTTCTTGGAACTGCAGCAGCTTGGCTCTTGCCAGGACGTCTAATCTTTGTGTAGTTACCATAGAAACAACCCTAATCACCACAGTTATCCAGAAGAAGCCACGGGACTGGGGCCGGGACCTGCCAGAGAGGCGCAGTCCCAACAAAATCAGTTGCAGTATCTGTCTACTGGGCCCACACTCTATGGCTGCGGTGTACCATCGTACCTCACTCGCCCCATCACAGGTTTGTTGTACATCTCTATGTTACTTGTCCGTGTGTCTCCTCTGTGAGGACACACCGTGAGACACGTCCTGTGCAGCCTTAGTGACTCAGTCATGTGTGCAGTATATCGCCATTGTGTTACTCAGAATGAGGCCTAATGAGTGATGGTTTTCCTTTACATTAGCATTCCTTCCAGAAGATGCAAAGCGGGACCTGGTGTACCCAAAAATGGGGGTGGGGCCTTGGGAGAATGGGTGGGACCTTACGGAAGAGAGCAGGGCCTCACCACATGACTCCCATTTTCGTCATTTTGGGGCGTGCCTAGCGCTTCCCGGCTCACCTCCCCGCACTGTTAGAGGCCGCATGCATACGCGAAGGATCTATTCAGTGATCACAGGCTCCCCGGGACACTGGAGCCTGTGGGCGAGACAGTTGGACAGTGTAGGAATAATGGGACAGATGGGAGGTATGCATTTGGGCCTGAGGAAAGGTTACACTAACAGATGGGGACGGACTGGGGCACATGTCACAGGAGGCGCAGCGCATGGTTAAGGGGGCATGTCATAAGTCAGGGGTACGTGGACTAGCGGCACGCCTCCATCTTTTATAGACAAGCACATCGTGCGAGGGGGCGGGCAAAATAGAGAGCCAGAAGCTGCGCTATGCATGGCCATCCTGGATCAACTGGCCATCAGCCCTCTTGGCATTTGCCAGGTGTCCAGCCTAGCCCTGCTAACAGGTGGCACCCTCTAATGTTTTTCAAAAAGTTTTATAAATGTTTTGGGCACGATGCCACTGTGGCTGCATATATTATCATTAGTGAAATGTGTAGGTTATTATTGCGCATAAGTGATGAAATAATGCCATGTGACGGAATTGCGGCTCTCACCCAGTACGCTGCTCCAGAATGACATGAAGGTGGCACTGCCAGTCACATGGCCACACTCTGCTGGGTTACGTCTTGTTGTGGTAACGCTGAACACTCCGCCACTTCCCTCATGTGTTGATCCCGTCACCACAGTCTCCACTAGATGCCAGTTCGGGATGCTGCAGAGGACACATGGAATTACTTCTATACTCATTGATGCTTATACCCCTTTTACAGCGCCAGCTTTGAACGCGGGTTATTGCACATGAGCGCGCATATCCAGTGTTGCTGTGCGGTGTAAAAGGGCCCAGTTGGAATAATCCAGATCGAGTGACCCGGTATTCCATCTCGGGTAGCAAGCAGGGTTCAACACGTGTTCAAGCCGGCTCACTGTGCAGTGTAAACGGGAAGCCGGGTTGATTCACTCTGTGTGTACGGGCAGTGCTTGGAGATCATGTGATCTCTAAGCGCCGCCCCCACCACCCAGCATGACACCGCTGTCATCACCAACTTAATGTCACCAACCCAATATGCCGGGTTGGAAACAGCAGCAGAGAGAGGGGCCTGAGGCGGGTCGCAGCCGGGAAGCACCCGTGTTTGACTCCCATGTGCGCCCTGCCTCAGCTGGTATAAAAGGTTTTTTTATTTTGGGGCATGCCCCGTGATTCCCGAGCAGCTGGGCCGCCCCATCCCCTCCTCCCCCGGGTACGGCATCTATTCGGTGATCACTGGTTCTCCCGCGGGACTGTTCGTAGGTATAACACAGTGGGGAGCACAATACAGGATACACAGTGGGAGGAGCAGAGCCGGAATAAGGCTATGGGGGGCCTTCAGGCAGAGGGGCCCCTAATAAAGAGGCAGGCAGATGAATATATATTTATATATATATATATATATATATATATATATATATATAAAAAAACACAGATTCCCAAGTGCGCTAGTGATGTAATGTAATTACACAATTCTTCCAGCGTTTATTTCATCAGAAAATGTGGACTGGAGGATGTTTAGATCTGGGGACCTGTAACAGACACCCCTCACCAAAAAGTCACCCAAACAAGAGGCCAACAGGCCAATTAATAAAAGGTTATTTTAATAACATACGATTATACATATGAATTTTAGTACACAATATAAAATTATATCAATAAAACACAGCCACAACCAACATGTTTGTAAGATGGATTCTAGATACTCCCTCACCTTTTTCAAGGTGCGAGCTCGAAGGGAGTATCTTCACAAACTAGGGTGCAATTTTCTGACTGACAAACCCAACGCGTTTCGTCTTATCGACTTCATCAGGGGTAACTTGTTTGGGGACAAGATAATATTCTATTAAAGAAAAACTGCTAATATGAAATAGGAATATCGTATATACATATATGTATATACATAAATATATGCACCTATATATATATATATATATATATGTGGTATGAGAAAAAATTGTATACCTACCGCATATAAGAAAAAAGGGCTAATTCACTCTCGATGGGTTTATATGGCAAAACGTAACCTGAAAATATGAATAGCACATTCTAAGATGTATTTATTTGATGGGACTACTGGAACACTGTTATTATTATGTGTTTTGGTACCACAAAACATACCTCAAATGGGAATTAATACAGTCTCCTTTATCAGGATTTAGTAGATGGAATTCCTATATTCAGGCTCCTAGCTGGAGTGGTAATTCTTTTTGGATATAAAATCTATAGAATAATAGTGTTTTTATAAACACTGCCTGATAAAAAAGGAAAAGGGAATCAAATGTAGACTACTTTTAATGGTTTCTCACCTATTGAAACCTATCAATTGATTATAGGAGATAACATACCTTAAAACTAATTAAGCATGATTCCTTAAAGGCCGTCTAGGAAATACTCTTGATTATAGTCCGTTGGGAGTGCCGACAACTGTATGCCGGCGTTTTTGCAAGCTGCTAAAACACATAAATGTTGGTATTTATAGAGAGATACTTGTCCATGTAATTTATTACACGGTCATGCCAATCCTACTATAAACATACCTAAAGTATGGTCTCCAGTTCTTATAATCAAAGTTATTATTGGTTCTTCAAATGTTGACTCACATGAAATTCTGAAAGAATTTAAACCTCAATTTCACTTTTTAGTATAAGGTGTGTCAGTCATAAAATCACTAACAAATATTTAAATGTATATACCAAAACTCAAATAGCTGGTCTGACAATCACAGGAATATAAAAGATGCGACTTCCCCAAATAGATCTCAAGGAACAAATCTTTTCAAAGAAATGAGAACATTGTCGTTGTCACATAGAGAGCACAAATAGAAATAGTAGCAGTTTAAAAAATTTCACAGAATAAATCCTTTCAAGAAACCAACAACCCTATTACTATTCATAAGAAGGCTCAGTTCTAATACTAAGAATAATGGCTAAATCCAGCAGATCTCATAAAATTATTCTTATCAAAAATCAAAGTGTTATTGATACTTATACGGGCTCGCTTTTAGCAATAAGAAAAATCCCCACTCCTCAATAACAAACCAGCAAAAGGGTTACAGTCATAATTATTAGTTCAAACCTTCACAAGATGAAACAGATAGAAATGATATGAGGACTCACCCTGGAGGAGATTTTGGCTGTATCTGGAAGTCACAGAATGAATTGGTGATTTCCAGATACAGCCAAAATCTCCTCCAGGGTGAGTCCTCATATCATTTCTATCTGTTTCATCTTGTGAAGGTTTGAACTAATAATTATGACTGTAACCCTTTTGCTGGTTTGTTATTGAGGAGTGGGGATTTTTCTTATTGCTAAAAGCGAGCCCGTATAAGTATCAATAACACTTTGATTTTTGATAAGAATAATTTTATGAGATCTGCTGGATTTAGCCATTATTCTTAGTATTAGAACTGAGCCTTCTTATGAATAGTAATAGGGTTGTTGGTTTCTTGAAAGGATTTATTCTGTGAAATTTTTTAAACTGCTACTATTTCTATTTGTGCTCTCTATGTGACAACGACAATGTTCTCATTTCTTTGAAAAGATTTGTTCCTTGAGATCTATTTGGGGAAGTCGCATCTTTTATATTCCTGTGATTGTCAGACCAGCTATTTGAGTTTTGGTATATACATTTAAATATTTGTTAGTGATTTTATGACTGACACACCTTATACTAAAAAGTGAAATTGAGGTTTAAATTCTTTCAGAATTTCATGTGAGTCAACATTTGAAGAACCAATAATAACTTTGATTATAAGAACTGGAGACCATACTTTAGGTATGTTTATAGTAGGATTGGCATGACCGTGTAATAAATTACATGGACAAGTATCTCTCTATAAATACCAACATTTATGTGTTTTAGCAGCTTGCAAAAACGCCGGCATACAGTTGTCGGCACTCCCAACGGACTATAATCAAGAGTATTTCCTAGACGGCCTTTAAGGAATCATGCTTAATTAGTTTTAAGGTATGTTATCTCCTATAATCAATTGATAGGTTTCAATAGGTGAGAAACCATTAAAAGTAGTCTACATTTGATTCCCTTTTCCTTTTTTATCAGGCAGTGTTTATAAAAACACTATTATTCTATAGATTTTATATCCAAAAAGAATTACCACTCCAGCTAGGAGCCTGAATATAGGAATTCCATCTACTAAATCCTGATAAAGGAGACTGTATTAATACCCATTTGAGGTATGTTTTGTGGTACCAAAACACATAATAATAACAATGTTCCAGTAGTCCCATCAAATAAATACATCTTAGAATGTGCTATTCATATTTTCAGGTTACGTTTTGCCATATAAACCCATCGAGAGTGAATTAGCCCTTTTTTCTTATATGCGGTAGGTATACAATTTTTTCTCATACCACATATATATATATATATATATAGGTGCATATATTTATGTATATACATATATGTATATACGATATTCCTATTTCATATTAGCAGTTTTTCTTTAATAGAATATTATCTTGTCCCCAAACAAGTTACCCCTGATGAAGTCGATAAGACGAAACGCGTTGGATTTGTCAGTCAGAAAATTGCACCCTAGTTTGTGAAGATACTCCCTTCGAGCTCGCACCTTGAAAAAGGTGAGGGAGTATCTAGAATCCATCTTACAAACATGTTGGTTGTGGCTGTGTTTTATTGATATAATTTTATATTGTGTACTAAAATTCATATGTATAATCGTATGTTATTAAAATAACCTTTTATTAATTGGCCTGTTGGCCTCTTGTTTGGGTGACTTTTTGGTGAGGGGTGTCTGTTACAGGTCCCCAGATCTAAACATCCTCCAGTCCACATTTTCTGATGAAATAAACGCTGGAAGAATTGTGTAATTACATTACATCACTAGCGCACTTGGGAATCTGTGTTTTTCTTTGTATGTTCCTGAGGTCTCCCAACAAAGACCTCTCCCAGTATGTCGCTCTTGACTTGGCGCAAGATAAGGATACTTCTGTGTTTTTCTATATATATATATATATATATATAAATAAATAAAACACAGATGTGTACATATAAATATACACATATATAAACACACCCTACCCAGATCCATAATAATACAACCAGACTTACTTTTTGCTGGCAGGTTGCTTTGACACAGGAGGAATAATGACTGAGCCACACGCTGCCACTGTCCTGCAGCCTGCGCGCTCAGCCAATAATGACTGAGCCACACGCTGCCACTGTCCTGCAGTCTGCGCGCTCAGCCAATAATGACTGAGCCACACGCTGCCACTGTCCTGCAGCCTGCGCGCTCAGCCAATAATGACTGAGCCACAGGCTGCTACTTTACATGGTATTGGACAGCTGAGCCGCCGCTCAGCTGTCCTGTACTCTTAGGCGGTCATGGCACCGACGCCGCGGCTGTTAGGTTGCGAGGGCAACCAAAGGGGGGACGAAAGCGCTGTACAGCACTGCAGATCGGTAAGAGCTCCGATCTGTGGTGGGGGGCCCTTTTAGGAAGGGGGCTCAGGGTACTTACCCCCAGGGCACCCCTTAATCCGGCTCTGGGGAGGAGCATAGCACAGTGTACACAGTGGGGGGAACACAATACAGGATACACTGTGGGAGCACAATTTTAGACATATTGTCCAGGATGTACTAAACGGAGAATGCGGTAAACCCCCGTTTACCGCATTTTTGGAATGCACTAACCCCCGGTTGCCATGACAGCACCGCGGGGGGGATTTTGCTGGCGATACCCCATAGAAGCCTATGGGCTTCTCTCTGCTGTGCTGGTGTGAGGGATCCGATGCATGCGCAGAATGACACCTGGGGCCAAAACCCAGAAGTCAGGGAGCTGCCGGAGATCGCGGAGGGAAGCTCTTATCGGAAGAGCGATGTCACTTCGTACATCTGACCACAGACTGGCGACACAATACAGAAAAAGCAAATGGGTGACATGTATGTGTCTTGGGGAGGGGGGTTCTGATGGACTATTTCTCCTCCCCATGTCAAATGCTGGCTACACTCCTGTGCTTCAGTGGATTCCAGTATGGTAAATGTCTAGGTTTGGAAATACTGTATTTCTGATCCAAAGGGACATCAGTGAAAGAGTGTCCATGTTACTTACCTGGGATCAGCTATTAATACTCCAATCACATTGTCAAACCCCAGTGTGTGGGCAGCCATGCAGGCAGCAGCCATTGTGTTGACGTTGTTCGGTGCCATTGGACAGAGGTTACGCACAGGACCCTCATAGAGAACGGTTCGTCCATCAGCGGCTTCTTCTTTCTTCTCCGCCAGCTTTCCTTCTAGATTAAAACTGTCAGGATGCTTCGTCATGGTGACTTTAAGGCCCTAGGAAAACCTTCTTAACCACTTATTTCTGGCAAACATCCTCATCTATGCATTAAGGCGCCGGTACAGGTAACTACCAAGGTGCCAGTGTTCCTCATACAGATATTATTATTACATGTGTTATATCATACAGTGTAGCGCCCTCAGCTGTACATTAGGGAGCCGGTACAGGTAGCTACCAAGGTGCCAGTGTTCCTCATACAGATATTATTATTACATGTGTTATATCATACAGTGTAGCGCCCTCAGCTGTACATTAGGGCACCGGTACAGGTAACTACCAAGGTGCCAGTGTTCCTCATACAGATATTATTATTACATGTGTTATCTCATACAGTGTAGCGCCCCCAGCTGTACATTAGGGAGCCGGTACAGGTACCTACCAAGGTGCCAGTGTTCCTCATACAGATATTATTATTACATGTGTTATATCATACAGTGTAGCGCCCCCAGCTGTACATTAGGGAGCCGGTACAGGTAGCTACCAAGGTGCCAGTGTTCCTCATACAGATATTATTATTACATGTGTTATCTCATACAGTGTAGCGCCCTCAGCTGTACATTAGGACGCCGGTACAGGTAACTACCAAGGTGCCAGTGTTCCTCATACAGATATTATTATTACATGTGTTATCTCATACAGTGTAGCGCCCTCAGCTGTACATTAGGACGCCGGTACAGGTAACTACCAAGGTGCCAGTGTTCCTCATACAGATATTATTACATGTGTTATCTCATACAGTGTAGCGCCCCCAGCTGTACATTAGGGCACCGGTACAGGTAACTACCAAGGTGCCAGTGTTCCTCATACAGATATTATTATTACATGTGTTATATCATACAGTGTAGCGCCCCCAGCTGTACATTAAGGAGCCGGTACAGGTAGCTACCAAGGTGCAAGTGTTCCTCATACAGATATTATTATTACATGTGTTATCTCATACAGTGTAGCGCCCCCAGCTGTACATTAGGGCACCGGTACAGGTAACTACCAAGGTGCCAGTGTTCCTCATACAGATATTATTATTACATGTGTTATATCATACAGTGTAGCGCCCTCAGCTGTACATTAGGGAGCCAGTACAGGTAGCTACCAAGGTGCCAGTGTTCCTCATACAGATATTATTATTACATGTGTTATATCATACAGTGTAGCGCCCTCAGCTGTACATTAGGGCGCCGGTACAGGTAACTACCAAGGTGCCAGTGTTCCTCATACAGATATTATTATTACATGTGTTATCTCATACAGTGTAGCGCCCTCAGCTGTACATTAGGACGCCGGTACAGGTAACTACCAAGGTGCCAATGTTCCTCATACAGATATTATTATTACATGTGTTATCTCATACAGTGTAGCGCCCTCAGCTGTACATTAGGGAGCCGGTACAGGTAGCTACCAAGGTGCCAGTGTTCCTCATACAGATATTATTATTACATGTGTTATATCATACAGTGTAGCGCCCTCAGCTGTACATTAAGGCGCTGGTACAGGTAACTACCAAGGTGCCAGTGTTCCTCATACAGATATTATTATTACATGTGTTATCTCATACAGTGTAGCGCCCCCAGCTGTACATTAGGACGCCGGTACAGGTAACTACCAAGGTGCCAATGTTCCTCATACAGATATTATTACATGTGTTATATCATACAGTGTAGCGCCCTCAGCTGTACATTAGGGAGCCGGTACAGGTAGCTACCAAGGTGCCAGTGTTCCTCATACAGATATTATTATTACATGTGTTATCTCATACAGTGTAGCGCCCCCAGCTGTACATTAGGACGCCGGTACAGGTAACTACCAAGGTGCCAATGTTCCTCATACAGATATTATTACATGTGTTATATCATACAGTGTAGCGCCCCCAGCTGTACATTAGGGCGCCGGTACAGGTAGCTACCAAGGTGCCAGTGTTCCTCATACAGATATTATTATTACATGTGTTATATCATACAGTGTAGCGCCCCCAGCTGTACATTAGGGAGCCGGTACAGGTAACTACCAAGGTGCCAATGTTCCTCATACAGATATTATTATTACATGTGTTATATCATACAGTGTAGCGCCCCCAGCTATACATTAGGGAGCCGGTACAGGTAACTACCAAGGTGCCAGTGTTCCTCATACAGATATTATTATTACATGTGTTATCTCATACAGTGTAGCGCCCTCAGCTGTACATTAGGGAGCCGGTACAGGTAGCTACCAAGGTGCCAGTGTTCCTCATACAGATATTATTACATGTGTTATCTCATACTGTGTAGCGCCCCCAGCTGTACATTAGGACGCCGGTACAGGTAACTACCAAGGTGCCAGTGTTCCTCATACAGATATTATTATTACATGTGTTATCTCATACAGTGTAGCGCCCCCAGCTGTACATTAGGACGCCGGTACAGGTAACTACCAAGGTGCCAGTGTTCCTCATACAGATATTATTATTACATGTGTTATCTCATACAGTGTAGCGCCCCCAGCTGTACATTAGGACGCCGGTACAGGTAACTACCAAGGTGCCAGTGTTCCTCATACAGATATTATTATTACATGTGTTATCTCATACAGTGTAGCGCCCCCAGCTGTACATTAGGGAGCCGGTACAGGTAACTACCAAGGTGCCAGTGTTCCTCATACAGATATTATTATTACATGTGTTATCTCATACAGTGTAGCGCCCTCAGCTGTACATTAGGGCGCCGGTACAGGTAACTACCAAGGTGCCAGTGTTCCTCATACAGATATTATTATTACATGTGTTATCTCATACAGTGTAGCGCCCCCAGCTGTACATTAGGGCACCGGTACAGGTAACTACCAAGGTGCCAGTGTTCCTCATACAGATATTATTATTGCATGTGTTATATCATACAGTGTAGCGCCCTCAGCTGTACATTAGGGCACCGGTACAGGTAACTACCAAGGTGCCAGTGTTCCTCATACAGATATTATTATTACATGTGTTATCTCATACAGTGTAGCGCCCCCAGCTGTACATTAGGGAGCCGGTACAGGTAACTACCAAGGTGCCAGTGTTCCTCATACAGATATTATTACATGTGTTATATCATACAGTGTAGCGCCCCCAGCTGTACATTAGGACGCCGGTACAGGTAACTACCAAGGTGCCAGTGTTCCTCATACAGATATTATTACATGTGTTATCTCATACAGTGTAGCGCCCCCAGCTGTACATTAGGGAGCCGGTACAGGTAACTACCAAGGTGCCAGTGTTCCTCATACAGATATTATTATTACATGTGTTATATCATACAGTGTAGCGCCCCCAGCTGTACATTAGGGAGCCGGTACAGGTAATTACCAAGGTGCCAATGTTCCTCATACAGATATTATTATTACATGTGTTATCTCATACAGTGTAGCGCCCCCAGCTGTACATTAGGGAGCCGGTACAGGTAACTACCAAGGTGCCAGTGTTCCTCATACAGATATTATTAGTACATGTGTTATATCATACAGTGTAGCGCCCCCAGCTGTACATTAGGACGCCGGTACAGGTAACTACCAAGGTGCCAGTGTTCCTCATACAGATATTATTACATGTGTTATATCATACAGTGTAGCGCCCTCAGCTGTACATTAGGGCACCGGTACAGGTAACTACCAAGGTGCCAATGTTCCTCATACAGATATTATTACATGTGTTATATCATACAGTGTAGCGCCCCCAGATGTACATTAGGGCGCCGGTACAGGTAACTACCAAGGTGCCAGTGTTCCTCATATAGATATTATTATTACATGTGTTATATCATACAGTGTAGCGCCCCCAGCTGTACATTAGGGAGCCGGTACAGGTAACTACCAAGGTGCCAGTGTTCCTCATATAGATATTATTATTACATGTGTTATATCATACAGTGTAGCGCCCCCAGCTGTACATTAGGACGCTGGTACAGGTAACTACCAAGGTGCCAGTGTTCCTCATACAGATATTATTATTACATGTGTTATATCATACAGTGTAGCGCCCCCAGCTGTACATTAGGACGCCGGTACAGGTAACTACCAAGGTGCCAATGTTCCTCATACAGATATTATTACATGTGTTATATCATACAGTGTAGCGCCCCCAGCTGTACATTAGGGCGCCGGTACAGGTACCTACCAAGGTGCCAGTGTTCCTCATATAGATATTATTATTACATGTGTTATATCATACAGTGTAGCGCCCCCAGCTGTACATTAGGGAGCCGGTACAGGTAACTACCAAGGTGCCAATGTTCCTCATACAGATATTATTATTACATGTGTTATATCATACAGTGTAGCGCCCTCAGCTGTACATTAGGGAGCCGGTACAGGTAACTACCAAGGTGCCAATGTTCCTCATACAGATATTATTATTACATGTGTTATCTCATACAGTGTAGCGCCCTCAGCTGTACATTAGGACGCCGGTACAGGTAACTACCAAGGTGCCAATGTTCCTCATACAGATATTATTACATGTGTTATATCATACAGTGTAGCGCCCCCAGCTGTACATTAGGGCGCCGGTACAGGTACCTACCAAGGTGCCAGTGTTCCTCATATAGATATTATTATTACATGTGTTATATCATACAGTGTAGCGCCCCCAGCTGTACATTAGGGCGCCGGTACAGGTAACTACCAAGGTGCCAGTGTTCCTCATACAGATATTATTATTACATGTGTTATCTCATACAGTGTAGCGCCCCCAGCTGTACATTAGGACGCCGGTACAGGTAACTACCAAGGTGCCAGTGTTCCTCATACAGATATTATTATTACATGTGTTATCTCATACAGTGTAGCGCCCCCAGCTGTACATTAGGGAGCCGGTACAGGTAACTACCAAGGTGCCAGTGTTCCTCATACAGATATTATTACATGTGTTATATCACACAGTGTAGCGCCCCCAGCTGTACATTAGGGAGCCGGTACAGGTAACTACCAAGGTGCCAATGTTCCTCATACAGATATTATTATTACATGTGTTATATCATACAGTGTTGCGCCCCCAGCTGTACATTAGGACGCCGGTACAGGTAACTACCAAGGTGCCAGTGTTCCTCATACAGATATTATTATTACATGTGTTATATCATACAGTGTAGCGCCCTCAGCTGTACATTAGGGTACCGGTACAGGTAACTACCAAGATGTCAAAGTTCCTCATACAGATATTATTATTACATGTGTTATCTCATACAGTGTAGCGCCCCCCAGCTGTACATTAGGGAGCCGGTACAGGTAGCTACCAAGGTGCCAGTGTTCCTCATACAGATATTATTACATGTGTTATCTCATACAGTGTAGCGCCCTCAGCTGTACATTAGGGCACCGGTACAGGTAACTACCAAGGTGCCAGTGTTCCTCATACAGATATTATTATTACATGTGTTATCTCATACAGTGTAGCGCCCTCAGCTGTACATTAGGGAGCCGGTACAGGTAACTACCAAGGTGCCAGTGTTCCTCATACAGATATTATTATTACATGTGTTATCTCATACAGTGTAGCGCCCCCAGCTGTACATTAGGGAGCCGGTACAGATAGCTACCAAGGTGCCAGTGTTCCTCATACAGATATTATTATTACATGTGTTATCTCATACAGTGTAGCGCCCCCAGCTGTACATTAGGGAGCCGGTACAGGTAACTACCAAGGTGCCAGTGTTCTTCATACAGATATTATTATTACATGTGTTATATCATACAGTGTAGCGCCCCCAGCTGTACATTAGGGAGCCGGTACAGGTAACTACCAAGGTGCCAGTGTTCCTCATACAGATATTATTATTACATGTGTTATCTCATACAGTGTAGCGCCCTCAGCTGTACATTAGGGCACCGGTACAGGTAACTACCAAGGTGCCAGTGTTCCTCATACAGATATTATTACATGTGTTATATCATACAGTGTAGCGCCCTCAGCTGTACATTAGGGAGCCGGTACAGGTAACTACCAAGGTGCCAGTGTTCCTCATACAGATATTATTATTACATGTGTTATCTCATACAGTGTAGCGCCCCCAGCTGTACATTAGGACGCCGGTACAGGTAACTACCAAGGTGCCAATGTTCCTCATACAGATATTATTATTACATGTGTTATCTCATACAGTGTAGCGCCCCCAGCTGTACATTAGGGAGCCGGTACAGGTAACTACCAAGGTGCCAGTGTTCCTCATACAGATATTATTATTACATGTGTTATATCATACAGTGTAGCGCCCCCAGCTGTACATTAGGGAGCCGGTACAGGTAACTACCAAGGTGCCAATGTTCCTCATACAGATATTATTATTACATGTGTTATCTCATACAGTGTAGCGCCCCCAGCTGTACATTAGGACGCCGGTACAGGTAACTACCAAGGTGCCAGTGTTCCTCATACAGATATTATTATTACATGTGTTATATCATACAGTGTAGCGCCCTCAGCTGTACATTAGGGAGCCGGTACAGGTAACTACCAAGGTGCCAGTGTTCTTCATACAGATATTATTATTACATGTGTTATATCATACAGTGTAGCGCCCCCAGCTGTACATTAGGGAGCCGGTACAGGTAACTACCAAGGTGCCAGTGTTCCTCATACAGATATTATTATTACATGTGTTATCTCATACAGTGTAGCGCCCCCAGCTGTACATTAGGACGCCGGTACAGGTAACTACCAAGGTGCCAGTGTTCCTCATACAGATATTATTACATGTGTTATATCATACAGTGTAGCGCCCCCAGCTGTACATTAGGACGCCGGTACAGGTAGCTACCAAGGTGCCAGTGTTCCTCATACAGATATTATTATTACATGTGTTATATCATACAGTGTAGCGCCCCCAGCTGTACATTAGGGAGCCGGTACAGGTAACTACCAAGGTGCCAATGTTCCTCATACAGATATTATTACATGTGTTATCTCATACAGTGTAGCGCCCCCAGCTGTACATTAGGGCGCCGGTACAGGTAACTACCAAGGTGCCAGTGTTCCTCATACAGATATTATTATTACATGTGTTATATCATACAGTGTAGCGCCCCCAGCTGTACATTAGGACGCCGGTACAGGTAACTACCAAGGTGCCAGTGTTCCTCATACAGATATTATTATTACATGTGTTATATCATACAGTGTAGCGCCCCCAGCTGTACATTAGGACGCCGGTACAGGTAACTACCAAGGTGCCAATGTTCCTCATACAGATATTATTATTACATGTGTTATATCATACAGTGTAGCGCCCCCAGCTGTACATTAGGGCGCCGGTACAGGTACCTACCAAGGTGCCAGTGTTCCTCATACAGATATTATTATTACATGTGTTATCTCATACAGTGTAGCGCCCCCAGCTGTACATTAGGGCACCGGTACAGGTAACTACCAAGGTGCCAGTGTTCCTCATACAGATATTATTATTACATGTGTTATCTCATACAGTGTAGCGCCCCCAGCTGTACATTAGGGAGCCGGTACAGGTAGCTACCAAGGTGCCAGTGTTCCTCATACAGATATTATTACATGTGTTATCTCATACAGTGTAGCGCCCCCAGCTGTACATTAGGGAGCCGGTACAGGTAACTACCAAGGTGCCAATGTTCCTCATACAGATATTATTATTACATGTGTTATATCATACAGTGTAGCGCCCTCAGGTGTACATTAGGACGCCGGTACAGGTAACTACCAAGGTGCCAATGTTCCTCATACAGATGTTATTATTACATGTGTTATCTCATACAGTGTAGCGCCCTCAGCTGTACATTAGGGAGCCGGTACAGGTAACTACCAAGGTGCCAGTGTTCCTCATACAGATATTATTATTACATGTGTTATATCATACAGTGTAGCGCCCCCAGCTGTACATTAGGGCACCGGTACAGGTACCTACCAAGGTGCCAGTGTTCCTCATACAGATATTATTATTGCATGTGTTATATCATACAGTGTAGCGCCCTCAGCTGTACATTAGGGAGCCGGTACAGGTAGCTACCAAGGTGCCAGTGTTCCTCATACAGATATTATTATTACATGTGTTATAT
Organism: Pseudophryne corroboree; assembly: GCF_028390025.1. Lineage (NCBI taxonomy): Eukaryota > Metazoa > Chordata > Amphibia > Anura > Myobatrachidae > Pseudophryne > Pseudophryne corroboree. Next base: position 36,118 of record NW_026967486.1, on the reverse strand, counting down.
CATACAGTGTAGCGCCCCCAGCTGTACATTAGGACGCCGGTACAGGTAACTACCAAGGTGCCAATGTTCCTCATACAGATATTATTATTACATGTGTTATCTCATACAGTGTAGCGCCCCCAGCTGTACATTAGGGAGCCGGTACAGGTAACTACCAAGGTGCCAGTGTTCCTCATACAGATATTATTACATGTGTTATATCATACAGTGTAGCGCCCCCAGCTGTACATTAGGGAGCCGGTACAGGTAACTACCAAGGTGCCAGTGTTCCTCATACAGATATTATTATTACATGTGTTATCTCATACAGTGTAGCGCCCCCAGCTGTACATTAGGGAGCCAGTACAGGTAACTACCAAGGTGCCAGTGTTCCTCATACAGATATTATTATTACATGTGTTATCTCATACAGTGTAGCGCCCCCAGCTGTACATTAGGGAGCCGGTACAGGTAACTACCAAGGTGCCAGTGTTCCTCATACAGATATTATTATTACATGTGTTATCTCATACAGTGTAGCGCCCCCAGCTGTACATTAGGGAGCCAGTACAGGTAACTACCAAGGTGCCAGTGTTCCTCATACAGATATTATTATTACATGTGTTATCTCATACAGTGTAGCGCTCCCAGCTGTACATTAGGGAGCCGGTACAGGTAACTACCAAGGTGCCAGTGTTCCTCATACAGATATTATTACATGTGTTATATCATACAGTGTAGCGCCCTCAGCTGTACATTAGGACGCCGGTACAGGTAACTACCAAGGTGCCAATGTTCCTCATACAGATATTATTATTACATGTGTTATCTCATACAGTGTAGCGCCCCCAGCTGTACATTAGGGCACCGGTACAGGTAACTACCAAGGTGCCAGTGTTCCTCATACAGATATTATTATTACATGTGTTATATCATACAGTGTAGCGCCCCCAGCTGTACATTAGGACGCCGGTACAGGTAACTACCAAGGTGCCAGTGTTCCTCATACAGATATTATTATTACATGTGTTATCTCATACAGTGTAGCGCCCCCAGCTGTACATTAGGGAGCCGGTACAGGTAACTACCAAGGTGCCAGTGTTCCTCATACAGATATTATTATTACATGTGTTATATCATACAGTGTAGCGCCCCCAGCTGTACATTAGGGAGCCAGTACAGGTAACTACCAAGGTGCCAGTGTTCCTCATACAGATATTATTATTACATGTGTTATCTCATACAGTGTAGCGCCCCCAGCTGTACATTAGGGAGCCGGTACAGGTAACTACCAAGGTGCCAGTGTTCCTCATACAGATATTATTATTACATGTGTTATATCATACAGTGTAGCGCCCCCAGCTGTACATTAGGGAGCCAGTACAGGTAACTACCAAGGTGCCAGTGTTCCTCATACAGATATTATTACATGTGTTATATCATACAGTGTAGCGCCCCCAGCTGTACATTAGGGAGCCGGTACAGGTAACTACCAAGGTGCCAGTGTTCCTCATACAGATATTATTATTACATGTGTTATCTCATACAGTGTAGCGCCCCCAGCTGTACATTAGGGAGCCGGTACAGGTAACTACCAAGGTGCCAGTGTTCCTCATACAGATATTATTATTACATGTGTTATATCATACAGTGTAGCGCCCTCAGCTGTACATTAGGGAGCCGGTACAGGTAGCTACCAAGGTGCCAGTGTTCCTCATACAGATATTATTATTACATGTGTTATATCATACAGTGTAGCGCCCCCAGCTGTACATTAGGGAGCCGGTACAGGTAACTACCAAGGTGCCAGTGTTCCTCATACAGATATTATTATTACATGTGTTATATCATACAGTGTAGCGCCTCCAGCTGTACATTAGGACGCCGGTACAGGTAACTACCAAGGTGCCAGTGTTCCTCATACAGATATTATTATTACATGTGTTATCTCATACAGTGTAGCGCCCTCAGCTGTACATTAGGGCACCGGTACAGGTAACTACCAAGGTGCCAGTGTTCCTCATACAGATATTATTACATGTGTTATATCATACAGTGTAGCGCCCCCAGCTGTACATTAGGGAGCCGGTACAGATAGCTACCAAGGTGCCAGTGTTCCTCATACAGATATTATTATTACATGTGTTATCTCATACAGTGTAGCGCCCTCAGCTGTACATTAGGGAGCCGGTACAGGTAACTACCAAGGTGCCAATGTTCCTCATACAGATATTATTATTACATGTGTTATCTCATACAGTGTAGCGCCCTCAGCTGTACATTAGGGCACCGGTACAGGTAACTACCAAGGTGCCAGTGTTCCTCATACAGATATTATTATTACATGTGTTATCTCATACAGTGTAGCGCCCTCAGCTGTACATTAGGGAGCCGGTACAGGTAACTACCAAGGTGCCAGTGTTCCTCATACAGATATTATTATTACATGTGTTATATCATACAGTGTAGCGCCCTCAGCTGTACATTAGGGCACCGGTACAGGTAACTACCAAGGTGCCAGTGTTCCTCATACAGATATTATTATTACATGTGTTATCTCATACAGTGTAGCGCCCTCAGCTGTACATTAGGGAGCCGGTACAGGTAACTACCAAGGTGCCAGTGTTCCTCATACAGATATTATTATTACATGTGTTATATCATACAGTGTAGCGCCCCCAGCTGTACATTAGGGAGCCGGTACAGGTAACTACCAAGGTGCCAATGTTCCTCATACAGATATTATTATTACATGTGTTATCTCATACAGTGTAGCGCCCTCAGCTGTACATTAGGGCACCGGTACAGGTAACTACCAAGGTGTCAGTGTTCCTCATACAGATATTATTATTACATGTGTTATCTCATACAGTGTATCGCCCCCAGCTGTACATTAGGGAGCCGGTACAGGTAACTACCAAGGTGCCAGTGTTCCTCATACAGATATTATTATTACATGTGTTATCTCATACAGTGTAGCGCCCTCAGCTGTACATTAGGGCACCGGTACAGGTAACTACCAAGGTGCCAGTGTTCCTCATACAGATATTATTACATGTGTTATATCATACAGTGTAGCGCCCCCAGCTGTACATTAGGACGCCGGTACAGGTAACTACCAAGGTGCCAGTGTTCCTCATACAGATATTATTACATGTGTTATATCATACAGTGTAGCGCCCCCAGCTGTACATTAGGACGCCGGTACAGGTAACTACCAAGGTGCCAGTGTTCCTCATACAGATATTATTATTACATGTGTTATCTCATACAGTGTAGCGCCCCCAGCTGTACATTAAGGCGCCGGTACAGGTAACTACCAAGGTGCCAGTGTTCCTCATACAGATATTATTAGTACATGTGTTATATCATACAGTGTAGCGCCCTCAGGTGTACATTAGGGCGCCGGTACAGGTACCTACCAAGGTGCCAGTGTTCCTCATACAGATATTATTATTACATGTGTTATCTCATACAGTGTAGCGCCCCCAGCTGTACATTAGGACGCCGGTACAGGTAACTACCAAGGTGCCAGTGTTCCTCATACAGATATTATTATTACATGTGTTATATCATACAGTGTAGCGCCCCCAGCTGTACATTAGGGAGCCGGTACAGGTAGCTACCAAGGTGCCAGTGTTCCTCATACAAATATTATTATTACATGTGTTATCTCATACAGTGTAGCGCCCCCAGCTGTACATTAGGGAGCCGGTACAGGTAACTACCAAGGTGCCAGTGTTCCTCATACAGATATTATTACATGTGTTATATCATACAGTGTAGCGCCCTCAGCTGTACATTAGGGAGCCGGTACAGGTAACTACCAAGGTGCCAGTGTTCCTCATACAGATATTATTATTACATGTGTTATCTCATACAGTGTAGCGCCCTCAGCTGTACATTAAGGCGCTGGTACAGGTAACTACCAAGGTGCCAGTGTTCCTCATACAGATATTATTATTACATGTGTTATCTCATACAGTGTAGCGCCCCCAGCTGTACATTAGGGAGCCGGTACAGGTAACTACCAAGGTGCCAGTGTTCCTCATACAGATATTATTATTACATGTGTTATATCATACAGTGTAGCGCCCTCAGCTGTACATTAAGGCGCTGGTACAGGTAACTACCAAGGTGCCAGTGTTCCTCATACAGATATTATTATTACATGTGTTATCTCATACAGTGTAGCGCCCCCAGCTGTACATTAGGGAGCCGGTACAGGTAACTACCAAGGTGCCAATGTTCCTCATACAGATATTATTATTACATGTGTTATCTCATACAGTGTAGCGCCCCCAGCTGTACATTAGGACGCCGGTACAGGTAACTACCAAGGTGCCAGTGTTCCTCATACAGATATTATTATTACATGTGTTATATCATACAGTGTAGCGCCCCCAGCTGTACATTAGGGCACCGGTACAGGTAACTACCAAGGTGCCACTGTTCCTCATACAGATATTATTATTACATGTGTTATCTCATACAGTGTAGCGCCCTCAGCTGTACATTAGGGCGCCGGTACAGGTAACTACCAAGGTGCCAGTGTTCCTCATACAGATATTATTATTACATGTGTTATCTCATACAGTGTAGCGCCCCCAGCTGTACATTAGGGAGCCGGTACAGGTAACTACCAAGGTGCCAATGTTCCTCATACAGATATTATTATTACATGTGTTATCTCATACAGTGTAGCGCCCCCAGCTGTACATTAGGACGCCGGTACAGGTAACTACCAAGGTGCCAGTGTTCCTCATACAGATATTATTATTACATGTGTTATATCATACAGTGTAGCGCCCCCAGCTGTACATTAGGGCACCGGTACAGGTAACTACCAAGGTGCCACTGTTCCTCATACAGATATTATTATTACATGTGTTATCTCATACAGTGTAGCGCCCCCAGCTGTACATTAGGAAGCCGGTACAGGTAACTACCAAGGTGCCAGTGTTCCTCATACAGATATTATTACATGTGTTATATCATACAGTGTAGTGCCCCCAGCTGTACATTAGGGCACCGGTACAGGTAACTACCAAGGTGCCAGTGTTCCTCATACAGATATTATTATTACATGTGTTATATCATACAGTGTAGCGCCCCCAGCTGTACATTAGGGAGCCGGTACAGGTAACTACCAAGGTGCCAGTGTTCCTCATACAGATATTATTACATGTGTTATATCATACAGTGTAGCGCCCCCAGCTGTACATTAGGACGCCGGTACAGGTAACTACCAAGGTGCCAGTGTTCCTCATACAGATATTATTATTACATGTGTTATATCATACAGTGTAGCGCCCTCAGCTGTACATTAGGGCGCCGGTACAGGTACCTACCAAGGTGCCAGTGTTCCTCATACAGATATTATTATTACATGTGTTATCTCATACAGTGTAGCGCCCCCAGCTGTACATTAGGACGCCGGTACAGGTAACTACCAAGGTGCCAGTGTTCCTCATACAGATATTATTATTACATGTGTTATCTCATACAGTGTAGCGCCCCCAGCTGTACATTAGGGAGCCGGTACAGGTAACTACCAAGGTGCCAGTGTTCCTCATACAGATATTATTATTACATGTGTTATCTCATACAGTGTAGCGCCCTCAGCTGTACATTAGGACGCCGGTACAGGTAACTACCAAGGTGCCAGTGTTCCTCATATAGATATTATTATTACATGTGTTATCTCATACAGTGTAGCGCCCCCAGCTGTACATTAGGGCGCCGGTACAGGTAACTACCAAGGTGCCAGTGTTCCTCATACAGATATTATTATTACATGTGTTATATCATACAGTGTAGCGCCCCCAGCTGTACATTAGGGCGCCGGTACAGGTAACTACCAAGGTGCCAGTGTTCCTCATACAGATATTATTACATGTGTTATCTCATACAGTGTAGCGCCCCCAGCTGTACATTAGGGAGCCGGTACAGGTAACTACCAAGGTGCCAGTGTTCCTCATACAGATATTATTATTACATGTGTTATCTCATACAGTGTAGCGCCCCCAGCTGTACATTAGGACGCCGGTACAGGTAACTACCAAGGTGCCAATGTTCCTCATACAGATATTATTATTACATGTGTTATCTCATACAGTGTAGCGCCCCCAGCTGTACATTAGGGCGCCGGTACAGGTAACTACCAAGGTGCCAGTGTTCCTCATACAGATATTATTATTACATGTGTTATATCATACAGTGTAGCGCCCTCAGCTGTACATTAGGGCGCCGGTACAGGTACCTACCAAGGTGCCAGTGTTCCTCATACAGATATTATTATTACATGTGTTATCTCATACAGTGTAGCGCCCCCAGCTGTACACTGAGCGGATTCGGTTTTACTCGGTTCTCAAAACCGAATCTTATTGGCTATCCAAAACACGTGACATCAGTGAGCCAATAAGATTCGGTTTTGAGAACCGAGTAAAACCGAATCCGCTCATCATGACACACACAGATTTTACTTCAGAGCCCTTACTTTCAACGTTCCTCTGTCGGCCATTTTCTGTATGTCTTCTCCACCCCATAGAGCCCCACTGGGAATATATAAAGTGTGTCCGGAAAGGTTTGCTCTCGCTCTTAGTTTGCTTTCAGTGTCTTGATCAGCTAGGGCCGTGGGGGATCCAATCTGGAATACAGTGAAACAAACATTGAATCCAAGCAGCATTGTTAGTGAGCAGCCATCATAGGGGGTCATTCTGACCCGATCACACGCTGCAGTTTATCGCAGAGGTGCGATCGGGTCAGAACTGCGCATGCCAGATGGCCGGTAGGCCACTACGATTGACAGGCAGAGGCGGTCGCTGGGCGGGGCGTGGGCGTGGTCCAGCCAACGCAGGCGCTGGTCGGGAGCTACTCTTGAAGTGCAAAGGCATCGCCGCTGTGTGATGCCTTTGCACTTCTACGGGGGAGGCCGGCACTGACATGCGGGGTGGGATAGTCCTGTGCTGGGCGTCCCCCCCTCATGTCAGTGTGAATGATCATAGCACAGCTACAATCATCTCGGAATGACCCCCATAGTTCCTGATTCTTTCTAGAACACTAATGCTGTCACTACTGCCATCCTGTACGCAGATAAAGGTCACAAGCGCACCCACGTGAGAGAACCCAGCCACATGCACAAGCACACCTATGTGACACCTCGGCCAGGGACTATTAATGCATGCAAGCACCCCCCATATAACAAGCACCCCCCATATAACAAGCACCCCCCATATAACAACAGCAGCCTCCTCAGACCCCCCGCAGCACAGCACACAGCAGCACATGCCTGCTATCACCCCTCCCCTGTCCCACCTCCCCCGCCTGCTAGCACCGCCTCCCTCCACCCTGCCTCCCCCGCCTACTAGCACCGCCTCCCTCCACCCTGCCTCCCCCGCCTGCTAGCACCGCCTCCCTCCACCCTGCCTTCCCCGCCTACTAGCACAGCCTCCTCCACCCTGCCTCCCCCGCCTACTAGCACCCCTCCCCTGCCCTTCCTCCCCACCGCCTGCTAGCACCACCTCCCCCGCCTGCTAGCACCGCCTCCCTCCACCCTGCCTCTCCCGCCTACTAGCACTGCCTCCCCCGCCTGCTAGCACCACCTCCCCCTCCTGCTAGCACCGCCTCCTCCACCCTGCCTCCCCCGCCTACTAGCACAGCCTCCCCACTTGCTAGCATCCCTCCCCACCCTGCCTCCCCACCACCTGCTAGCACTCCCCCCGCCTGCTAGCACCGCCACCTCCACCCTGCCTCCCCCGCCCTTCCTCTCCTGCCTACTAGCACAGCCTCCCCCACCTGCTAGCATCCCTCCCCCACCCTGCCTCCCACCCCTCCTCGACCCCGCCTCCCCCACCTGCTTGCACTGCCTCCTCCACCTCGCCTCCCTCACCTGCTTGCACTGCCTCCCCCGCCTGCTAGCACCACCTCCCACCTCCCCCTCCTGCTAGCACCGCCTCCTCCACCCTGCCTCCCCCGCCTACTAGCACAGCCTCCCCACTTGCTAGCATCCCTCCCCACCCTGCCTCCCCACCACCTGCTAGCACTCCCCCCGCCTGCTAGCACCGCCACCTCCACCCTGCCTCCCCCGCCCTTCCTCTCCTGCCTACTAGCACAGCCTCCCCCACCTGCTAGCATCCCTCCCCCACCCTGCCTCCCACCCCTCCTCCACCCCGCCTCCCTCACCTGCTTGCACTGCCTCCTCCACCTCGCCTCCCCCACCTGCTAGCATCCCTCCCCCACCCTGCCTCCCACCCCTCCTCCACCCCGCCTCCCTCACCTGCTTGCACTGCCTCCTCCACCTCGCCTCCCTCACCTGCTTGCACTGCCTCCCCCGCCTGTCCCTGATTGCTCTTACGTTGGGGATCTAGCATTTCTGACTGCACATTTAAATTATGGCACAATGAAGGAAAGACATTGCCCTTTTCATGTGTTGACTTGTTTCTCATGTCGACCTTGTGCAAGTCAACCTTTCGGAGTTGACCTAGACACTGTCGACCTATTTACTGCTGAACTAATGAACCATACCCATATATATATATATATATATATATATATACACACACACACACACACACACACACACACACACACACACACACACACACACACACACACACACACACCACTGGTTGCTGGACACATATGGTGAGCCCTTATAGATACACCACTGGTTGCTGGACACATATGGTGAGCTCTTATAGATACACCACTGGCTGCTGGACACATATGGTGAGCCCTTATAGATACACCACTGGCTGCTGGACACATGGTGAGCTCTTATAGATACACCACTGGTTGCTGGACACATATGGTGAGCCCTTATAGATACACCACTGGTTGCTGGACACATATGGTGAGCCCTTATAGACACACCTCTGGTTGCTGGACACATATGGTGAGCCCTTATAGACACACCTCTGGTTGCTGGACACATATGGTGAGCCCTTATAGATACACCACTGGTTGCTGGACAGTGTGGACATATATGGTGAGCCCTTATAGACACACTACTGGTTGTTGGACTCATATGGTGAGCCCTTATAGATACACCACTGGTTGCTGGACACATATGGTGAGCCCTAATAGATACACCACTGGTTGCTGGACTGATATGGTGAGCTCTTATAGATACACCACTGGTTGCTGGACACATATGATGAGCTCTTATAGATACTGTACACCTGGTTGCTGGACACATATGGTGAGCTCTTATAGATACACCTTTGGTTGCTGGACACATATGGTGAGCTGTTGTAGATACACCACTGGTTGCTGGACACATATGGTGAGCTCTTGTAGATACACCACTGGTTGCTGGACACATATGGTGAGCTCTTATAGATACACCTCTGGTTGCTGGACACATATGGTGAGCTCTTATAGATACTGTACACCTGGTTGCTGGACACATATGATGAGCTCTTATAGAAACTGTACACCTGGTTGCTGGACACATATGGTGAGCTCTTATAGATACACCTTTGGTTGCTGGACACATATGGTGAGCTCTTATAGATACACCTCTGGTTGCTGGACACATATGGTGAGCTCTTATATATACACATCACTGGTTGCTGGACACATATGGTGAGCTCTTATAGATACACCACTGGCTGCTGGACACATGGTGAGCTCTTATAGATACACCACTGGTTGCTGGACACATATGGTGAGCCCTTATAGATACACCACTGGTTGCTGGACACATATGGTGAGCCCTTATAGACACACCTCTGGTTGCTGGACACATATGGTGAGCCCTTATAGATACACCACTGGTTGCTGGACAGTGTGGACACATATGGTGAGCCCTTATAGACACACTACTGGTTGTTGGACTCATATGGTGAGCCCTTATAGATACACCACTGGTTGCTGGACACAGATGGTGAGCCCTAATAGATACACCACTGGTTGCTGGACTGATATGGTGAGCTCTTATAGATACACCACTGGTTGCTGGACACATATGATGAGCTCTTATAGATACTGTACACCTGGTTGCTGGACACATATGGTGAGCTCTTATAGATACACCTTTGGTTGCTGGACACATATGGTGAGCTGTTGTAGATACACCACTGGTTGCTGGACACATATGGTGAGCTCTTATAGATACACCTCTGGTTGCTGGACACATATGGTGAGCTCTTATAGATACTGTACACCTGGTTGCTGGACACATATGATGAGCTCTTATAGAAACTGTACACCTGGTTGCTGGACACATATGGTGAGCTCTTATAGATACACCTTTGGTTGCTGGACACATATGGTGAGCTCTTATAGATACACCTCTGGTTGCTGGACACATATGGTGAGCTCTTATATATACACATCACTGGTTGCTGGACACATATGGTGAGCTCTTATAGATACACCTCTGGTTGCTGGACACATATGGTGAGCTCTTATAGATACACCTCTGGTTGCTGGACACATATGGTGAGCTCTTATAGATACACCTCTGGTTGCTGGACACATATGGTGAGCTCTTATAGATACACCTCTGGTTGCTGGACACATATGGTGAGCTCTTATAGATACCCCTCTGGTTGCTGGACACATATGGTGAGCTTTTATAGATACACCTCTGGTTGCTGGACACATATGGTGAGCTCTTATAGATACACCTCTGGTTGCTGGACACATATGGTGAGCTCTTATAGATACCCCTCTGGTTGCTGGACACATATGGTGAGCTCTTATAGATACACCTCTGGTTGCGGGACACATATGGTGAGCTTTTATAGATACACCACTGGTTGCTAGACACAGATGGTGAGCTCTTATAGATACACCTGTGGTTGCTGGACACATATGGTGAGCTCTTATAGATACACCTCTGGTTGCTGGACACATATGGTGAGCTCTTATAGATACACCTCTGGTTGCTGGACACATATGGTGAGCATATCTACTAGTAACATTTCCCTTACATGATTTGCGCACGTGGCCAATGTAAATCTACAGCGTGGATATAGACATATACCCTATGCTGTGATGGACATACTGTATGATACAAGGAAATGTTATAATATATACCAGTAAATCAGCTGCAGATAAGAACTGTTCTCCGTAATCTCGTGTTATAGAGGGGTGGGACACTTCTACGATCAGATCCGCATTGCTAGAAAGAAAGTAAATACAGTATAAGGATATTGTTAAATGTTTTCTTTATAAACTGTCAATTATCTCTAATCAATAGAAATGAGCGGAGGATAAATGTTGGGTTTCTACAACTTTCTTTTGAAAATCAATTTGGAAATTGTGAAGCATTTGTGAGAGGAGGAAGAGCTGCTGGTGTATAAGCCCTGCATACATATGTAACCACAGTCATGGTGGCCGCGCAGGCTGATGTATACAGATATAACCACAGTCATGGTGGCCGCGCAGGCTGATGTATACAGATGTAACCACAGTCATGGTGGCCGCGCAGGCTGATGTATACAGATGTAACCACAGTCATGGTGGCCGCACAGGCTGCTGTATACAGATGTAACCACAGTCATGGTGGCCGCGCAGGCTGATGTATACAGATATAACCACAGTCATGGTTGCCGCGCAGGCTGATGTATACAGATGTAACCACAGTCATGGTGGCCGCGCAGGCTGATGTATACAGATGTAACCACAGTCATGGTGGCCGCACAGGCTGATGTATACAGATGTAAGCACAGTCATGGTGGCCGCGCAGGCTGATGTATACAGATGTAACCACAGTCATGGTGGCCGCGCAGGCTGATGCATACATATGTAACCACAGTCATGGTGGCCGCGCAGGCTGATGTATACAGATATAACCACAGTCATGGTGGCCGCGCAGGCTGATGTATACAGATGTAACCACAGTCATGGTGGCCGCGCAGGCTGATGCATACAGATGTAACCACAGTCATGGTGGCCGCACAGGCTGATGTATACAGATGTAACCACAGTCATGGTGGCCGCACAGGCTGCTGTATACAGATGTAACCACAGTCATGGTGGCCGCGCAGGCTGATGTATACAGATATAACCACAGTCATGGTTGCCGCGCAGGCTGATGTATACAGATGTAACCACAGTCATGGTGGCCGCGCAGGCTGATGTATACAGATGTAACCACAGTCATGGTGGCCGCACAGGCTGATGTATACAGATGTAACCACAGTCATGGTGGCCGCGCAGGCTGATGTATACAGATGTAACCACAGTCATGGTGGCCGCGCAGGCTGATGTATACAGATGTAACCACAGTCATGGTGGCCGCACAGGCTGATGTATACAGATGTAACCACAGTCATGGTGGCCGCGCAGGCTGATGTATACAGATGTAACCACAGTCATGGTGGCCGCACAGGCTGATGTATACAGATGTAACCACAGTCATGGTGGCCGCGCAGGCTGATGTATACAGATGTAACCACAGTCATGGTGGCCGCACAGGCTGATGCATACAGATATAACCACAGTCATGGTGGCCGCGCAGGCTGATGCATACAGATGTAACCACAGTCATGGTGGCCGCGCAGGCTGATGTATACAGATATAACCACAGTCATGGTTGCCGCGCAGGCTGATGTATACAGATGTAACCACAGTCATGGTGGCCGCGCAGGCTGATGTATACAGATGTAACCACAGTCATGGTGGCCGCACAGGCTGATGTATACAGATGTAACCACAGTCATGGTGGCCGCGCAGGCTGATGTATACAGATGTAACCACAGTCATGGTGGCCGCGCAGGTTGATGTATACAGATGTAACCACAGTCATGGTGGCCGCACAGGCTGATGTATACAGATGTAACCACAGTCATGGTGGCCGCACAGGCTGATGTATACAGATGTAACCACAGTCATGGTGGCCGCGCAGGCTGATGTATACAGATGTAACCACAGTCATGGTGGCCGCGCAGGCTGATGCATACAGATATAACCACAGTCATGGTGGCCGCGCAGGCTGATGCATACAGATGTAACCACAGTCATGGTGGCCGCGCAGGCTGATGTATACAGATGTAACCACAGTCATGGTGGCCGCGCAGGCTGATGTATACAGATGTAACCACAGTCATGGTGACCGCGCAGGCTGATGTATACAGATGTAACCACAGTCATGGTGGCCGCGCAGGCTGATGTATACAGATGTAACCACAGTCATGGTGGCCGCGCAGGCTGATGTATACAGATGTAACCACAGTCATGGTGGCCGCGCAGGCTGATGTATACAGATGTAACCACAGTCATGGTGGCCGCACAGGCTGATGTATACAGATGTAACCACAGTCATGGTGGCCGCGCAGGCTGATGTATACAGATGTAACCACAGTCATGGTGGCCGCGCAGGCTGATGTATACAGATGTAACCACAGTCATGGTGGCCGTGCAGGCTGATGTATACAGATGTAACCACAGTCATGGTGGCCGCACAGGCTGATGTATACAGATGTAACCACAGTCATGGTGGCCGCGCAGGCTGATGTATACAGATGTAACCACAGTCATGGTGGCCGCGCAGGCTGATGCATACATATGTAACCACAGTCATGGTGGCCGCGCAGGCTGATGCATACAGATATAACCACAGTCATGGTGGCCGCGCAGGCTGATGTATACAGATGTAACCACAGTCATGGTGGCCGCGCAGGCTGATGCATACAGATGTAACCACAGTCATGGTGGCCGCACAGGCTGATGTATACAGATGTAACCACAGTCATGGTGGCCGCGCAGGCTGCTGTATACAGATGTAAGCACAGTCATGGTGGCTGCGCAGGCTGATGTATACAGATATAACCACAGTCATGGTTGCCGCGCAGGCTGATGTATACAGATGTAACCACAGTCATGGTGGCCGCGCAGGCTGATGTATACAGATGTAACCACAGTCATGGTGGCCGCGCAGGCTGATGTATACAGATGTAACCACAGTCATGGTGGCCGCGCAGGCTGATGTATACAGAAGTAACCACAGTCATGGTGGCCGCGCAGGCTGATGTATACAGATGTAACCACAGTCATGGTGGCCGCGCAGGCTGATGTATACAGATGTAACCACAGTCATGGTGGCCGCACAGGCTGATGTATACAGATGTAACCACAGTCATGGTGGCCGCACAGGCTGATGTATACAGATGTAACCACAGTCATGGTGGCCGCACAGGCTGATGTATACAGATGTAACCACAGTCATGGTGGCCGCACAGGCTGATGTATACAGATGTAACCACAGTCATGGTGGCCGCACAGGCTGATGTATACAGATGTTACCACAGTCATGGTGGCCGCACAGGCTGATGTATACAGATGTAACCACAGTCATGGTGGCCGCACAGGCTGATGTATACAGATGTAACCACAGTCATGGTGGCCGCGCAGGCTGATGTATACAGATGTAACCACAGTCATGGTGGCCGCGCAGGCTGATGTATACAGATGTAACCACAGTCATGGTGGCCGCGCAGGCTGATGTATACAGATGTAACCACAGTCATGGTGGCCGCACAGGCTGATGTATACAGATGTAACCACAGTCATGGTGGCCGCGCAGGCTGATGTATACAGATGTAACCACAGTCATGGTGGCCGCGCAGCCTGATGTATACAGATGTAACCACAGTCATGGTGGCCGCGCAGGCTGATGTATACAGATGTAACCACAGTCATGGTGGCCGCGCAGGCTGATGTATACAGATGTAACCACAGTCATGGTGGCCGCACAGGCTGATGTATACAGATGTAACCACAGTCATGGTGGCCGCGCAGGCTGATGCATACAGATGTAACCACAGTCATGGTGGCCGCGCAGGCTGATGCATACAGATATAACCACAGTCATGGTGGCCGCGCAGGCTAATGTATACAGATGTAACCACAGTCATGGTGGCCGCGCAGGCTGATGTATACAGATGTAACCACAGTCATGGTGGCCGCGCAGGCTGATGTATACAGATGTAACCACAGTCATGGTGACCGCGCAGGCTGATGTATACAGATGTAACCACAGTCATGGTGGCCGCGCAGGCTGATGTATACAGATGTAACCACAGTCATGGTGGCCGCGCAGGCTGATGTATACAGATGTAACCACAGTCATGGTGGCCGCGCAGGCTGATGTATACAGATGTAACCACAGTCATGGTGGCCGCGCAGGCTGATGTATACAGATGTAACCACAGTCATGGTGGCCGCGCAGGCTGATGTATACAGATGTAACCACAGTCATGGTGGCCGCGCAGGCTGATGTATACAGATATAACCACAGTCATGGTGGCCGCGCAGGCTGATGTATACAGATGTAACCACAGTCATGGTGGCCGCGCAGGCTGATGTATACAGATGTAACCACAGTCATGGTGGCCGCGCAGGCTGATGTATACAGATGTAACCACAGTCATGGTGGCCGCGCAGGCTGATGTATACAGATGTAACCACAGTCATGGTGGCCGCACAGGCTGATGTATACAGATGTAACCACAGTCATGGTGGCCGCGCAGGCTGATGTATACAGATGTAACCACAGTCATGGTGGCCGCGCAGGCTGATGTATACAGATGTAACCACAGTCATGGTGGCCGCGCAGGCTGATGTATACAGATGTAACCACAGTCATGGTGGCCGCACAGGCTGATGTATACAGATGTAACCACAGTCATGGTCTCCGCGCAGGCTGATGTATACAGATGTAACCACAGTCATGGTGGCCGCACAGGCTGATGTATACAGATGTAACCACAGTCATGGTCTCCGCGCAGGCTGATGTATACAGATGTAACCACAGTCATGGTGGCCGCGCAGGCTGATGTATACAGATGTAACCACAGTCATGGTGGCCGCACAGGCTGATGTATACAGATGTAACCACAGTCATGGTCTCCGCGCAGGCTGATGTATACAGATGTAACCACAGTCATGGTGGCCGCACAGGCTGATGTATACAGATGTAACCACAGTCATGGTGGCCGCACAGGCTGATGTATACAGATGTAACCACAGTCATGTTCTCCGCGCAGGCTCATGTATACAGATGTAACCACAGTCATGGTGGCCGCACAGGCTGATGTATACAGATGTAACCACAGTCATGGTGGCCGCGCAGGCTGATGTATACAGATGTAACCACAGTCATGGTGGCCGCACAGGCTGATGTATACAGATGTAACCACAGTCATGGTCTCCGCGCAGGCTGATGTATACAGATGTAACCACAGTCATGGTGGCCGCGCAGGCTGATGTATACAGATGTAACCACAGTCATGGTGGCCGCACAGGCTGATGTATACAGATGTAACCACAGTCATGGTCTCCGCGCAGGCTGATGTATACAGATGTAACCACAGTCATGGTGGCCGCACAGGCTGATGTATACAGATGTAACCACAGTCATGGTGGCCGCACAGGCTGCTGTATACAGATGTAACCACAGTATTGGTGGCCGCACAGGCTGATGTATACAGATGTAACCACAGTCATGGTGGCCGCGCAGGCTGATGTATACAGATGTAACCACAGTCATGGTGGCCGCACAGGCTGATGTATACAGATGTAACCACAGTCATGGTGGCCGCGCAGGCTGATGTATACAGATGTAACCACAGTCATGGTGGCTGCGCAGGCTGATGTATACAGATGTAACCACAGTCATGGTGGCCGCACAGGCTGATGTATACAGATGTAACCACAGTCATGGTGGCCGCGCAGGCTGATGTATACAGATGTAACCACAGTCATGGTGGCCGCACAGGCTGATGTATACAGATGTAACCACAGTCATGGTGGCCGCGCAGGCTGATGTATACAGATGTAACCACAGTCATGGTGGCCGCACAGGCTGATGCATACAGATATAACCACAGTCATGGTGGCCGCGCAGGCTGATGTATACAGATGTAACCACAGTCATGGTGGCCGCGCAGGCTGATGTATACAGATGTAACCACAGTCATGGTGGCCGCGCAGGCTGATGTATACAGATGTAACCACAGTCATGGTGACCGCGCAGGCTGATGTATACAGATGTAACCACAGTCATGGTGGCCGCGCAGGCTGATGCATACAGATGTAACCACAGTCAATGTGGCCGCGCAGGCTGATGTATACAGATGTAACCACAGTCATGGTGGCCGCGCAGGCTGATGTATACAGATGTAACCACAGTCATGGTGGCCGCGCAGGCTGATGTATACAGATGTAACCACAGTCATGGTGGCCGCGCAGGCTGATGTATACAGATGTAACCACAGTCATGGTGGCCGCGCAGGCTGATGTATACAGATGTAACCACAGTCATGGTGGCCGCGGAGGCTGATGTATACAGATGTAACCACAGTCATGGTGGCCGCGCAGGCTGATGTATACAGATGTAACCACAGTCATGGTGGCCGCGCAGGCTGATGTATACAGATGTAACCACAGTCATGGTGGCCGCGCAGGCTGATGTATACAGATGTAACCACAGTCATGGTGGCCGCACAGGCTGATGTATACAGATGTAACCACAGTCATGGTGACCGCACAGGCTGATGTATACAGATGTAACCACAGTCATGGTGGCCGCACAGGCTGATATATACAGATGTAACCACAGTCATGGTGGCCGCACAGGCTGATGTATACAGATGTAACCACAGTCATGGTGGCCGCGCAGGCTGATGTATACAGATGTAACCACAGTCATGGTGGCCACGCAGGCTGATGTATACAGATGTAACCACAGTCATGGTGGCCGCACAGGCTGATGTATACAGATGTAACCACAGTCATGGTGGCCGCGCAGGCTGATGTATACAGATGTAACCACAGTCATGGTGGCCGCGCAGGCTGATGTATACAGATGTAACCACAGTCATGGTGGCCGCACAGGCTGATGTATACAGATGTAACCACAGTCATGGTGGCCGCGCAGGCTGATGTATACAGATGTAACCACAGTCATGGTGGCCGCGCAGGCTGATGTATACAGATGTAACCACAGTCATGGTGGCCGCGCAGGCTGATGTATACAGATGTAACCACAGTCATGGTGGCCGCGCAGGCTGATGTATACAGATGTAACCACAGTCATGGTGGCCGCGCAGGCTGATGTATACAGATGTAACCACAGTCATGGTGGCCGCGCAGGCTGATGTATACAGATGTAACCACAGTCATGGTGGCCGCACAGGCTGATGTATACAGATGTAACCACAGTCATGGTGACCGCACAGGCTGATGTATACAGATGTAACCACAGTCATGGTGGCCGCACAGGCTGATATATACAGATGTAACCACAGTCATGGTGGCCGCACAGGCTGATGTATACAGATGTAACCACAGTCATGGTGGCCGCGCAGGCTGATGTATACAGATGTAACCACAGTCATGGTGGCCACGCAGGCTGATGTATACAGATGTAACCACAGTCATGGTGGCCGCACAGGCTGATGTATACAGATGTAACCACAGTCATGGTGGCCGCGCAGGCTGATGTATACAGATGTAACCACAGTCATGGTGGCCGCACAGGCTGATGTATACAGATGTAACCACAGTCATGGTGGCCGCACAGGCTGATGTATACAGATGTAACCACAGTCATGGTGGCCGCGCAGGCTGATGTATACAGATGTAACCACAGTCATGGTGGCCGCGCAGGCTGATGTATACAGATGTAACCACAGTCATGGTGGCCGCGCAGGCTGATGTATACAGATGTAACCACAGTCATGGTGGCCGCGCAGGCTGATGTATACAGATGTAACCACAGTCATGGTGGCCGCGCAGGCTGATGTATACAGATGTAACCACAGTCATGGTGGCCGCACAGGCTGATGTATACAGATGTAACCACAGTCATGGTGGCCGCGCAGGCTGATGTATACAGATGTAACCACAGTCATGGTGGCCGCGCAGGCTGATGTATACAGATGTAACCACAGTCATGGTGGCCGCACAGGCTGATGTATACAGATGTAACCACAGTCATGGTGGCCGCGCAGGCTGATGTATACAGATGTAACACAGTCATGGTGGACGCGCAGGCTGATGTATACAGATGTAACCACAGTCATGGTGGCCGCACAGGCTGATGTATACAGATGTAACCACAGTCATAGTGGCCGCACAGGCTGATGCATACAGATGTAACCACAGTCATGGTGGCCGCGCAGGCTGATGTATACAGATGTAACACAGTCATGGTGGCCGCGCAGGCTGATGTATACAGATGTAACCACAGTCATGGTGGCCGCACAGGCTGATGTATACAGATGTAACCACAGTCATGGTGGCCGCACAGGCTGATGTACAGTATACAGATGTAACCACAGTCATGGTGGCCGCACAGGCTGATGTATACAGATGTAACCACAGTCATGGTGGCCGCGCAGGCTGATGTATACAGATGTAACACAGTCATGGTGGACGCGCAGGCTGATGTATACAGATGTAACCACAGTCATGGTGGCCGCACAGGCTGATGTATACAGATGTAACCACAGTCATGGTGGCCGCACAGGCTGATGCATACAGATGTAACCACAGTCATGGAGGCCGCGCAGGCTGATGTATACAGATGTAACACAGTCATGGTGGCCGCGCAGGCTGATGTATACAGATGTAACCACAGTCATGGTGGCCGCACAGGCTGATGTATACAGATGTAACCACAGTCATGGTGGCCGCACAGGCTGATGTATACAGATGTAACCACAGTCATGGTGGCCGCGGAGGCTGATGTATACAGATGTAACCACAGTCATGGTGGCCGCGCAGGCTGATGTATACAGATGTAACCACAGTCATGGTCTCCGCGCAGGCTGATGTATACAGATGTAACCACAGTCATGGTGGCCGCGCAGGCTGATGTATACAGATGTAACCACAGTCATGGTGGCCGCGCAGGCTGATGTATACAGATGTAACCACAGTCATGGTGGACACACAGGCTGATGTATACAGATGTAACCACAGTCATGGTGGCCGCGCAGGGTGATGTATACAGATGTAACCACAGTCATGGTGGCCGCGCAGGCTGATGTATACAGATGTAACCACAGTCATGGTGGCCGCGCAGGCTGATGTATACAGATGTAACCACAGTCATGGTGGCCGCGCAGGCTGATGTATACAGATGTAACCACAGTCATGGTGGCCGCACAGGCTGATGTATACAGATGTAACCACAGTCATGGTGGCCGCACAGGCTGATGTATACAGATGTAACCACAGTCATGGTGGCCGCGCAGGCTAATGTATACAGATGTAACCACAGTCATGGTGGCCACGCAGGCTGATGTATACAGATGTAACCACAGTCATGGTGGCCGCGCAGGCTGATGTATAAAGATGTAACCACAGTCATGGTTGCCGCGCAGGCTGATGTATACAGATGTAACCACAGTCATGGTGGCAGCGCAGGCTGATGTATACAGATGTAACACAGTCATGGTGGCCGCGCAGGCTGATGTATACAGATGTAACCACAGTCATGGTTGCCGTGCAGGCTGATGTATACAGATGTAACCACAGTCATGGTGGCAGCGCAGGCTGATGTATACAGATGTAACCACAGTCATGGTGGCCGCGCAGGCTGATGTATACAGATGTAACCACAGTCATGGTGGCAGCGCAGGCTGATGTATACAGATGTAACCACAGTCATGGTGGCAGCGCAGGCTGATGTATACAGATGTAACACAGTCATGGTGGCCGTGCAGGCTGATGTATACAGATGTAACCACAGTCATGGTGGCCGCGCAGGCTGATGTATACAGATGTAACCACAGTCATGGTGGCCGCACAGGCTGCTGTATACAGATGTAACCACAGTCATGGTGGCCGCACAGGCTGATGTATACAGATGTAACCACAGTCATGGTGGCCGCACAGGCTGATGTATACAGATGTAACCACAGTCATGGTGGCCGCACAGGCTGATGTATACAGATGTAACCACAGTCATGGTGGCCGCACAGGCTGATGTATACAGATGTAACCACAGTCATGGTGGCCGCACAGGCTGATGTATACAGATGTAACCACAGTCATGGTGGCCGCACAGGCTGATGTATACAGATGTAACCACAGTCATGGTGGCCGCACAGGCTGATGTATACAGATGTAACCACAGTCATGGTGGCCGCACAGGCTGATGTATACAGATGTAACCACAGTCATGGTGGCCGCACAGGCTGATGTATACAGATGTAACCACAGTCATGGTGGCCGCGCAGGCTGATGTATACAGATGTAACCACAGTCATGGTGGCCGCACAGGCTGATGTATACAGATGTAACCACAGTCATGGTGGCCGCGCAGGCTGATGTATACAGATGTAACACAGTCATGGTGGACGCGCAGGCTGATGTATACAGATGTAACCACAGTCATGGTGGCCGCACAGGCTGATGTATACAGATGTAACCACAGTCATAGTGGCCGCACAGGCTGATGCATACAGATGTAACCACAGTCATGGTGGCCGCGCAGGCTGATGTATACAGATGTAACACAGTCATGGTGGCCGCGCAGGCTGATGTATACAGATGTAACCACAGTCATGGTGGCCGCACAGGCTGATGTATACAGATGTAACCACAGTCATGGTGGCCGCACAGGCTGATGTATACAGATGTAACCACAGTCATGGTGGCCGCACAGGCTGATGTATACAGATGTAACCACAGTCATGGTGGCCGCGCAGGCTGATGTATACAGATGTAACACAGTCATGGTGGACGCGCAGGCTGATGTATACAGATGTAACCACAGTCATGGTGGCCGCACAGGCTGATGTATACAGATGTAACCACAGTCATGGTGGCCGCACAGGCTGATGCATACAGATGTAACCACAGTCATGGAGGCCGCGCAGGCTGATGTATACAGATGTAACACAGTCATGGTGGCTGCGCAGGCTGATGTATACAGATGTAACCACAGTCATGGTGGCCGCACAGGCTGATGTATACAGATGTAACCACAGTCATGGTGGCCGCACAGGCTGATGTATACAGATGTAACCACAGTCATGGTGGCCGCGGAGGCTGATGTATACAGATGTAACCACAGTCATGGTGGCCGCGCAGGCTGATGTATACAGATGTAACCACAGTCATGGTCTCCGCGCAGGCTGATGTATACAGATGTAACCACAGTCATGGTGGCCGCGCAGGCTGATGTATACAGATGTAACCACAGTCATGGTGGCCGCGCAGGCTGATGTATACAGATGTAACCACAGTCATGGTGGACACACAGGCTGATGTATACAGATGTAACCACAGTCATGGTGGCCGCGCAGGGTGATGTATACAGATGTAACCACAGTCATGGTGGCCGCGCAGGCTGATGTATACAGATGTAACCACAGTCATGGTGGCCGCGCAGGCTGATGTATACAGATGTAACCACAGTCATGGTGGCCGCGCAGGCTGATGTATACAGATGTAACCACAGTCATGGTGGCCGCACAGGCTGATGTATACAGATGTAACCACAGTCATGGTGGCCGCACAGGCTGATGTATACAGATGTAACCACAGTCATGGTGGCCGCGCAGGCTAATGTATACAGATGTAACCACAGTCATGGTGGCCACGCAGGCTGATGTATACAGATGTAACCACAGTCATGGTGGCCGCGCAGGCTGATGTATAAAGATGTAACCACAGTCATGGTTGCCGCGCAGGCTGATGTATACAGATGTAACCACAGTCATGGTGGCAGCGCAGGCTGATGTATACAGATGTAACACAGTCATGGTGGCCGCGCAGGCTGATGTATACAGATGTAACCACAGTCATGGTTGCCGTGCAGGCTGATGTATACAGATGTAACCACAGTCATGGTGGCAGCGCAGGCTGATGTATACAGATGTAACCACAGTCATGGTGGCCGCGCAGGCTGATGTATACAGATGTAACCACAGTCATGGTGGCAGCGCAGGCTGATGTATACAGATGTAACCACAGTCATGGTGGCAGCGCAGGCTGATGTATACAGATGTAACACAGTCATGGTGGCCGTGCAGGCTGATGTATACAGATGTAACCACAGTCATGGTGGCCGCGCAGGCTGATGTATACAGATGTAACCACAGTCATGGTGGCCGCACAGGCTGCTGTATACAGATGTAACCACAGTCATGGTGGCCGCACAGGCTGATGTATACAGATGTAACCACAGTCATGGTGGCCGCACAGGCTGATTTATACAGATGTAACCACAGTCATGGTGGCCGCACAGGCTGATGTATACAGATGTAACCACAGTCATGGTGGCCGCACAGGCTGATGTATACAGATGTAACCACAGTCATGGTGGCCGCACAGGCTGATGTATACAGATGTAACCACAGTCATGGTGGCCGCACAGGCTGATGTATACAGATGTAACCACAGTCATGGTGGCCGCACAGGCTGATGTATACAGATGTAACCACAGTCATGGTGGCCGCACAGGCTGATGTATACAGATGTAACCACAGTCATGGTGGCCGCGCAGGCTGATGTATACAGATGTAACCACAGTCATGGTGGCCGCGCAGGCTGATGTATACAGATGTAACCACAGTCATGGTGGCCGCACAGGCTGATGTATACAGATGTAACCACAGTCATGGTGGCCGCGCAGGCTGATGTATACAGATGTAACACAGTCATGGTGGACGCGCAGGCTGATGTATACAGATGTAACCACAGTCATGGTGGCCGCACAGGCTGATGTATACAGATGTAACCACAGTCATAGTGGCCGCACAGGCTGATGCATACAGATGTAACCACAGTCATGGTGGCCGCGCAGGCTGATGTATACAGATGTAACACAGTCATGGTGGCCGCGCAGGCTGATGTATACAGATGTAACCACAGTCATGGTGGCCGCACAGGCTGATGTATACAGATGTAACCACAGTCATGGTGGCCGCACAGGCTGATGTATACAGATGTAACCACAGTCATGGTGGCCGCACAGGCTGATGTATACAGATGTAACCACAGTCATGGTGGCCGCGCAGGCTGATGTATACAGATGTAACACAGTCATGGTGGACGCGCAGGCTGATGTATACAGATGTAACCACAGTCATGGTGGCCGCACAGGCTGATGTATACAGATGTAACCACAGTCATGGTGGCCGCACAGGCTGATGCATACAGATGTAACCACAGTCATGGAGGCCGCGCAGGCTGATGTATACAGATGTAACACAGTCATGGTGGCCGCGCAGGCTGATGTATACAGATGTAACCACAGTCATGGTGGCCGCACAGGCTGATGTATACAGATGTAACCACAGTCATGGTGGCCGCACAGGCTGATGTATACAGATGTAACCACAGTCATGGTGGCCGCGGAGGCTGATGTATACAGATGTAACCACAGTCATGGTGGCCGCGCAGGCTGATGTATACAGATGTAACCACAGTCATGGTCTCCGCGCAGGCTGATGTATACAGATGTAACCACAGTCATGGTGGCCGCGCAGGCTGATGTATACAGATGTAACCACAGTCATGGTGGCCGCGCAGGCTGATGTATACAGATGTAACCACAGTCATGGTGGACACACAGGCTGATGTATACAGATGTAACCACAGTCATGGTGGCCGCGCAGGGTGATGTATACAGATGTAACCACAGTCATGGTGGCCGCGCAGGCTGATGTATACAGATGTAACCACAGTCATGGTGGCCGCGCAGGCTGATGTATACAGATGTAACCACAGTCATGGTGGCCGCGCAGGCTGATGTATACAGATGTAACCACAGTCATGGTGGCCGCACAGGCTGATGTATACAGATGTAACCACAGTCATGGTGGCCGCACAGGCTGATGCATACAGATGTAACCACAGTCATGGAGGCCGCGCAGGCTGATGTATACAGATGTAACACAGTCATGGTGGCCGCGCAGGCTGATGTATACAGATGTAACCACAGTCATGGTGGCCGCACAGGCTGATGTATACAGATGTAACCACAGTCATGGTGGCCGCACAGGCTGATGTATACAGATGTAACCACAGTCATGGTGGCCGCGGAGGCTGATGTATACAGATGTAACCACAGTCATGGTGGCCGCGCAGGCTGATGTATACAGATGTAACCACAGTCATGGTCTCCGCGCAGGCTGATGTATACAGATGTAACCACAGTCATGGTGGCCGCGCAGGCTGATGTATACAGATGTAACCACAGTCATGGTGGCCGCGCAGGCTGATGTATACAGATGTAACCACAGTCATGGTGGACACACAGGCTGATGTATACAGATGTAACCACAGTCATGGTGGCCGCGCAGGGTGATGTATACAGATGTAACCACAGTCATGGTGGCCGCGCAGGCTGATGTATACAGATGTAACCACAGTCATGGTGGCCGCGCAGGCTGATGTATACAGATGTAACCACAGTCATGGTGGCCGCGCAGGCTGATGTATACAGATGTAACCACAGTCATGGTGGCCGCACAGGCTGATGTATACAGATGTAACCACAGTCATGGTGGCCGCACAGGCTGATGTATACAGATGTAACCACAGTCATGGTGGCCGCGCAGGCTAATGTATACAGATGTAACCACAGTCATGGTGGCCACGCAGGCTGATGTATACAGATGTAACCACAGTCATGGTGGCAGCGCAGGCTGATGTATAAAGATGTAACCACAGTCATGGTTGCCGCGCAGGCTGATGTATACAGATGTAACCACAGTCATGGTGGCAGCGCAGGCTGATGTATACAGATGTAACACAGTCATGGTGGCCGCGCAGGCTGATGTATACAGATGTAACCACAGTCATGGTTGCCGTGCAGGCTGATGTATACAGATGTAGCCACAGTCATGGTGGCAGCGCAGGCTGATGTATACAGATGTAACCACAGTCATGGTGGCCGCGCAGGCTGATGTATACAGATGTAACCACAGTCATGGTGGCAGCGCAGGCTGATGTATACAGATGTAACCACAGTCATGGTGGCAGCGCAGGCTGATGTATACAGATGTAACACAGTCATGGTGGCCGTGCAGGCTGATGTATACAGATGTAACCACAGTCATGGTGGCCGCGCAGGCTGATGTATACAGATGTAACCACAGTCATGGTGGCCGCACAGGCTGCTGTATACAGATGTAACCACAGTCATGGTGGCCGCACAGGCTGATGTATACAGATGTAACCACAGTCATGGTGGCCGCACAGGCTGATGTATACAGATGTAACCACAGTCATGGTGGCCGCACAGGCTGATGTATACAGATGTAACCACAGTCATGGTGGCCGCACAGGCTGATGTATACAGATGTAACCACAGTCATGGTGGCCGCACAGGCTGATGTATACAGATGTAACCACAGTCATGGTGGCCGCACAGGCTGATGTATACAGATGTAACCACAGTCATGGTGGCCGCGCAGGCTGATGTATACAGATGTAACCACAGTCATGGTGGCCGCACAGGCTGATGTATACAGATGTAACCACAGTCATGGTGGCCGCGCAGGCTGATGTATACAGATGTAACCACAGTCATGGTGGCCGCACAGGCTGATGTATACAGATGTAACCACAGTCATGGTGGCCGCACAGGCTGATGTATACAGATGTAACCACAGTCATGGTGGCCGCACAGGCTGATGTATACAGATGTAACCACAGTCATGGTGGCCGCGCAGGCTGATGTATACAGATGTAACCACAGTCATGGTGGCAGCGCAGGCTGATGTATACAGATGTAACCACAGTCATGGTGGCTGCGCAGGCTGATGTATACAGATGTAACCACAGTCATGGTGGCAGCGCAGGCTGATGTATACAGATGTAACCACAGTCATGGTGGCCGCACAGGCTGATGTATACAGATGTAACCACAGTCATGGTGGCCGCACAGGCTGATGTATACAGATGTAACCACAGTCATGGTGGCCGCACAGGCTGATGTATACAGATGTAACCACAGTCATGGTGGCCGCGCAGGCTGATGTATACAGATGTAACCACAGTCATGGTGGCAGCGCAGGCTGATGTATACAGATGTAACCACAGTCATGGTGGCTGCGCAGGCTGATGTATACAGATGTAACCACAGTCATGGTGGCAGCGCAGGCTGATGTATACAGATGTAACCACAGTCATGGTGGCCGCACAGGCTGATGTATACAGATGTAACCACAGTCATGGTGGCCGCACAGGCTGATGTATACAGATGTAACCACAGTCATGGTGGCCGCACAGGCTGATGTATACAGATGTAACCACAGTCATGGTGGCCGCACAGGCTGATGTATACAGATGTAACACAGTCATGGTGGCTGCGCAGGCTGATGTATACAGATGTAACCACAGTCATGGTGGCAGCGCAGGCTGATGTATATGTGACAATCTAGTCTTCTTTCCAGCAGAGAGGCAAGAGGTTCTCCCCAAACACGTTAATTGAAACAATATAAATTAAAATGTCTTTATTTAACAGGAACTCTTGACATTTGGTAATTCCTCTTTTACCCTTACCTAAATATATTTTGAATAGCGCTTTAAATATCACAACAAAATATTGCAATAGATATCTGGGAATAAGAGCTCCAAACTATATCGCAACTATACTTTTGTCTAATTTTTCTGAGGAATGCAGCTGCACTTTAGCTCTTGTTACAAGCAAGGAATCCTTGTGATATATATTTACATTTTTGGATAGGTTAGCAGTAAATGTATTACATAGCTCCATTTAGATAAATGCCTGGTTTAATATCAGAGGTAAAAAGCTATCATGTTGTTTCTTTCATTTTAGGACAATTTCTCCAACTATCCATTGCGGTAGTATGTGTAATAGGAAACTACCGATGTGCTAGTAGGTTTCCCTTGTAATTATCCCTGGCAAAGTCCTTGTATTTCCTTATCTGGCTTAAAGTACAGTATAAGCGGTCTGTCCTTGCTCTCACTAGTTCTCAATGTACAGTAGGTAAGAAGTCACTAGTCTCTATTTAGATGGCATACTCAGGGTGCAATGTATTATGACAGTTCTCACCCTCAGCTGGATATCCTGCTAATCCCTGCTTTGCTGTTACGCTGTTCTATGTAAGTGCAAACTGAAGGGTAATACTCTGCTGGAGAACTAGGGATTGCTAGGTGACACAGGGAGCAGGCTTTCTACTGTACTCACTGTAGACACCCACTCTGCTTCCAGCACTGCAGCAGTGGCAAATTAGAAGTAGAAGTTTATAGACTTTTACTGAGTGGCTCTCACACACAGCCGCTGCCTGTCAGCTGCTCTCAGTGGCACCTCCATTTTCTGACAGGAATTTTCCACTGCCAGAGATGCCCTCCTCTCTCACAGCTACCTCAGACCGTGTCCTGACCAACAGTCCTCCCTCCAACTGCCACTGGTCATGTGACCTGCCCCTGACCTCCAGAGCTGCTGCCAAGGCTGCTGGGAAATTATCTGCCTGTATAATCAAATGTAGATACTCTGTAGCGTGCCACACGTAATACCTCATGTAGCAGGGTATTACATATACATATGTAACACAGTCATGGTGGCAGCGCAGGCTGATATAGAAATATATAGTGATACCTCCAGTATAATAGAAATATATAGTGATACCTCCAGTATAATAGAAATATATAGTGATAACTCCAGTATAATAGAAATATATAGTAATGCCTCCAGTATAATAGAAATATATAGTAATGCCTCCAGTATAATAGAAATATATAGTGATACCTCCAGTATAATAGAAATATATAGTGATACCTCCAGTATAATAGAAATATATAGTAATGCCTCCAGTATAATAGAAATATATAGTAATGCCTCCAGTATAATAGAAATATTTAGTGATACCTCCAGTATAATAGAAATATATAGTGATACCTCCAGTATAATAGAAATATATAGTGATACCTCCAGTATAATAGAAATATATAGTGATACCTCCAGTATAATAGAAATATATAGTGATACCTCCAGTATAATAGAAATATATAGTGATACCTCCAGTATAATAGAAATATATAGTAATGCCTCCAGTATAATAGAAATATTTAGTGATACCTCCAGTATAATAGAAATATATAGTAATACCTCCAGTATAATAGAAATATATAGTGATACCTCCAGTATAATAGAAATATATAGTAATGCCTCCAGTATAATAGAAATATATAGTGATACCTCCAGTATAATAGAAATATATAGTGATGCCTCCAGTATAATAGAAATATATAGTGATACCTCCAGTATAATAGAAATATATAGTGATACCTCCAGTATAATAGAAATATATAGTGATACCTCCAGTATAATAGAAATATATAGTAATGCCTCCAGTATAATAGAAATATATAGTGATACCTCCAGTATAATAGAAATATATAGTGATACCTCCAGTATAATAGAAATATATAGTGATACCTCCAGTATAATAGAAATATATAGTGATACCTCCAGTATAATAGAAATATATAGTGATACCTCCAGTATAATAGAAATATATAGTAATGCCTCCAGTATAATAGAAATATATAGTGATACCTCCAGTATAATAGAAATATATAGTGATACCTCCAGTATAATAGAAATATATAGTGATACCTCCAGTATAATAGAAATATATAGTGATACCTCCAGTATAATAGAAATATATAGTAATGCCTCCAGTATAATAGAAATATATAGTGATACCTCCAGTATAATAGAAATATATAGTGATACCTCCAGTATAATAGAAATATATAGTGATACCTCCAGTATAATAAAATATATAGTGATACCTCCAGTATAATAGAAATATATAGTAATGCCTCCAGTATAATAGAAATATATAGTGATACCTCCAGTATAATAGAAATATATAGTAATACCTCCAGTATAATAGAAATATATAGTGATACCTCCAGTATAATAGAAATATATAGTAATGCCTCCAGTATAATAGAAATATATAGTGATACCTCCAGTATAATAGAAATATATAGTAATGCCTCCAGTATAATAGAAATATATAGTGATACCTCCAGTATAATAGAAATATATAGTGATACCTCCAGTATAATAGAAATATATAGTAATGCCTCCAGTATAATAGAAATATATAGTGATACCTCCAGTATAATAGAAATATATAGTAATGCCTCCAGTATAATAGAAATATATAGTGATACCTCCAGTATAATAGAAATATATAGTAATACCTCCAGTATAATAGAAATATATAGTGATACCTCCAGTATAATAGAAATATATAGTAATGCCTCCAGTATAATAGAAATATATAGTGATACCTCCAGTATAATAGAAATATATAGTAATGCCTCCAGTATAATAGAAATATATAGTGATACCTCCAGTATAATAGAAATATATAGTAATGCCTCCAGTATAATAGAAATATATAGTAATGCCTCCAGTATAATAGAAATATATAGTGATACCTCCAGTATAATAGAAATATATAGTAATGCCTCCAGTATAATAGAAATATATAGTGATACCTCCAGTATAATAGAAATATATAGTAATGCCTCCAGTATAATAGAAATATATAGTGATACCTCCAGTATAATAGAAATATATAGTGATACCTCCAGTATAATAGAAATATATAGTAATGCCTCCAGTATAATATAAATATATAGTGATACATCCAGTATAATAGAAATATATAGTAATACCTCCAGTATAATAGAAATATATAGTGATACCTCCAGTATAATAGAAATATATAGTAATACCTCCAGTATAATAGAAATATATAGTGATACCTCCAGTATAATAGAAATATATAGTAATGCCTCCAGTATAATAGAAATATATAGTAATGCCTCCAGTATAATAGAAATATATAGTAATACCTCCAGTATAATAGAAATATATAGTGATACCTCCAGTATAATAGAAATATATAGTAATGCCTCCAGTATAATAGAAATATATAGTAATGCCTCCAGTATAATAGAAATATATAGTGATACCTCCAGTATAATAGAAATATATAGTAATACCTCCAGTATAATAGAAATATATAGTGATACCTCCAGTATAATAGAAATATATAGTAATGCCTCCAGTATAATAGAAATATATAGTGATACCTCCAGTATAATAGAAATATATAGTAATGCCTCCAGTATAATAGAAATATATAGTGATACCTCCAGTATAATAGAAATATATAGTAATGCCTCCAGTATAATAGAAATATATAGTAATACCTCCAGTATAATAGAAATATATAGTGATACCTCCAGTATAATAGAAATATATAGTAATGCCTCCAGTATAATAGAAATATATAGTGATACCTCCAGTATAATAGAAATATATAGTAATGCCTCCAGTATAATAGAAATATATAGTGATACCTCCAGTATAATAGAAATATATAGTGATACCTTCAGTATAATAGAAATATATAGTGATACCTCCAGTATAATAGAAATATATAGTGATACCTCCAGTATAATAGAAATATATAGTAATGCCTCCAGTATAATAGAAATATATAGTAATGCCTCCAGTATAATAGAAATATTTAGTGATACCTCCAGTATAATAGAAATATATAGTAATACCTCCAGTATAATAGAAATATATAGTGATACCTCCAGTATAATAGAAATATATAGTAATGCCTCCAGTATAATAGAAATATATAGTGATACCTCCAGTATAATAGAAATATATAGTAATGCCTCCAGTATAATAGAAATATATAGTGATACCTCCAGTATAATAGAAATATATAGTGATACCTCCAGTATAATAGAAATATATAGTAATACCTCCAGTATAATAGAAATATATAGTGATACCTCCAGTATAATAGAAATATATAGTAATGCCTCCAGTATAATAGAAATATATAGTGATACCTCCAGTATAATAGAAATATATAGTAATGCCTCCAGTATAATAGAAATATATAGTGATACCTCCAGTATAATAGAAATATATAGTGATACCTCCAGTATAATAGAAATATATAGTAATGCCTCCAGTATAATAGAAATATATAGTAATACCTCCAGTATAATAGAAATATATAGTGATACCTCCAGTATAATAGAAATATATAGTAATGCCTCCAGTATAATAGAAATATATAGTGATACCTCCAGTATAATAGAAATATATAGTGATACCTCCAGTATAATAGAAATATATAGTGATACCTCCAGTATAATAGAAATATATAGTAATGCCTCCAGTATAATAGAAATATATAGTGATACCTCCAGTATAAAAGAAATATATAGTGATACCTCCAGTATAATAGAAATATATAGTGATACCTCCAGTATAATAGAAATATATAGTTAATACCTCCAGTATAATAGAAATATATAGTAATGCCTCCAGTATAATAGAAATATATAGTGATACCTCCAGTATAATAGAAATATATAGTGATACCTCCAGTATAATAGAAATATATAGTAATGCCTCCAGTATAATAGAAATATATAGTGATACCTCCAGTATAATAGAAATATATAGTAATACCTCCAGTATAATAGAAATATATAGTGATACCTCCAGTATAATAGAAATATATAGTAATGCCTCCAGTATAATAGAAATATATATAGTGATACCTCCAGTATAATAGAAATATATAGTGATACCTCCAGTATAATAGAAATATATAGTGATACCTCCAGTATAATAGAAATATATAGTAATGCCTCCAGTATAATAGAAATATATAGTGATACCTCCAGTATAATAGAAATATATAGTGATACCTCCAGTATAATAGAAATATATAGTGATACCTCCAGTATAATAGAAATATATAGTAATACCTCCAGTATAATAGAAATATATAGTGATACCTCCAGTATAATAGAAATATATAGTGATACCTCCAGTATAATAGAAATATATAGTGATACCTCCAGTATAATAGAAATATATAGTGATACCTCCAGTATAATAGAAATATATAGTGATACCTCCAGTATAATAGAAATATATAGTGATGCCTCCAGTATAATAGAAATATATAGTGATACCTCCAGTATAATAGAAATATATAGTGATACCTCCAGTATAATAGAAATATATAGTGATACCTCCAGTATAATAGAAATATATAGTAATACCTCCAGTATAATAGAAATATATAGTGATACCTCCAGTATAATAGAAATATATAGTGATGCCTCCAGTATAATAGAAATATATAGTGATACCTCCAGTATAATAGAAATATATAGTGATGCCTCCAGTATAATAGAAATATATAGTGATACCTCCAGTATAATAGAAATATATAGTGATGCCTCCAGTATAATAGAAATATATAGTGATACCTCCAGTATAATAGAAATATATAGTGATGCCTCCAGTATAATAGAAATATATAGTGATACCTCCAGTATAATAGAAATATATAGTGATGCCTCCAGTATAATAGAAATATATAGTGATACCTCCAGTATAATAGAAATATATAGTAATGCCTCCAGTATAATAGAAATATGTAGTGATACCTCCAGTATAATAGAAATATATAGTGATACCTCCAGTATAATAGAAATATATAGTAATACCTATAGTATAATAGAAATATATAGTGATACCTCCAGTATAATAGAAATATATAGTGATACCTCCAGTAGAATAGAAATATATAGTGATGCCTCCAGTATAATAGAAATATATAGTGATACCTCCAGTATAATAGAAATATATAGTGATGCCTCCAGTATAATAGAAATATATAGTGATACCTCCAGTATAATAGAAATATATAGTAATGCCTCCAGTATAATAGAAATATATAGTGATACCTCCAGTATAATAGAAATATATAGTAATACCTCCAGTATAATAGAAATATATAGTGATACCTCCAGTATAATAGAAATATATAGTGATGCCTCCAGTATAATAGAAATATATAGTGATACCTCCAGTATAATAGAAATATATAGTAATGCCTCCAGTATAATAGAAATATATAGTGATACCTCCAGTATAATAGAAATATATAGTAATGCCTCCAGTATAATAGAAATATATAGTGATACCTCCAGTATAATAGAAATATATAGTGATACCTCCAGTATAATAGAAATATATAGTGATACCTCCAGTATAATAGAAATATATAGTGATACCTCCAGTATAATAGAAATATATAGTAATACCTCCAGTATAATAGAAATATATAGTAATGCCTCCAGTATAATAGAAATATATAGTAATACCTCCAGTATAATAGAAATATATAGTGATACCTCCAGTATAATAGAAATATATAGTGATACCTCCAGTATAATAGAAATATATAGTAATGCCTCCAGTATAATAGAAATATATAGTAATGCCTCCAGTATAATAGAAATATATAGTGATACCTCCAGTATAATAGAAATATATAGCGATACCTCCAGTATAATAGAAATATATAGCGATACCTCCAGTATAATAGAAATATATAGTAATGCCTCCAGTATAATAGAAATATATAGTGATACTTCCAGTATAATAGAAATATATAGTAATGCCTCCAGTATAATAGAAATATATAGTGATACCTCCAGTATAATAGAAATATATAGTGATACCTCCAGTATAATAGAAATATATAGTGATACCTCCAGTATAATAGAAATATATAGTAATACCTCCAGTATAATAGAAATATATAGTAATGCCTCCAGTATAATAGAAATATATAGTGATACCTCCAGTATAATAGAAATATATAGTGATACCTCCAGTATAATAGAAATATATAGTGATACCTCCAGTATAATAGAAATATATAGTAATGCCTCCAGTATAATAGAAATATATAGTGATACCTCCAGTATAATAGAAATATATAGTAATACCTCCAGTATAATAGAAATATATAGTAATGCCTCCAGTATAATAGAAATATATAGTAATACCTCCAGTATAATAGAAAATATATAGTGATACCTCCAGTATAATAGAAATATATAGTGATACCTCCAGTATAATAGAAATATATAGTAATGCCTCCAGTATAATAGAAATATATAGTGAATGCCTCCAGTATAATAGAAATATATAGTGATACCTCCAGTATAATAGAAATATATAGTGATACCTCCAGTATAATAGAAATATATAGCGATACCTCCATTATAATAGAAATATATAGTAATGCCTCCAGTATAATAGAAATATATAGTAATGCCTCCAGTATAATAGAAATATATAGTGATACTTCCAGTATAATAGAAATATATAGTAATGCCTCCAGTATAATAGAAATATATAGTAATGCCTCCAATATAATAGAAATATATAGTGATACCTCCAGTATAATAGAAATATATAGTGATACCTCCAGTATAATAGAAATATATAGTAATTCCTCCAGTATAATAGAAATATATAGTGAAACCTCCAGTATAATAGAAATATATAGTAATACCTCCAGTATAATAGAAATATATAGTGATACTCCAGTATAATAGAAATATATAGTAATGCCTCCAGTATAATAGAAATATATAGTAATGCCTCCAGTATAATAGAAATATATAGTGATACTTCCAGTATAATAGAAATATATAGTAATGCCTCCAGTATAATAGAAATATATAGTAATACCTCCAGTATAATAGAAATATATAGTAATACCTCCAGTATAATAGAAATATATAGTGATACCTCCAGTATAATAGAAATATATAGTGATACCTCCAGTATAATAGAAATATATAGTAATGCCTCCAGTATAATAGAAATATATAGTGATGCCTCCAGTATAATAGAAATATATAGTAATACCTCCAGTATAATAGAAATATATAGTAATGCCTCCAGTATAATAGAAATATATAGTGATACCTCCAGTATAATAGAAATATATAGTAATGCCTCCAGTATAATAGAAATATATAGTAATGCCTCCAGTATAATAGAAATATATAGTGATACCTCCAGTATAATAGAAATATATAGTGATACCTCCAGTATAATAGAAATATATAGTAATGCCTCCAGTATAATAGAAATATATAGTAATGCCTCCAGTATAATAGAAATATATAGTGATACCTCCAGTATAATAAAAATATATAGTAATGCCTCCAGTATAATAGAAATATATAGTGATACCTCCAGTATAATAGCAATATATAGTAATGCCTCCAGTATAATAGAAATATATAGTAATGCCTCCAG